>NW_006263543.1:566431-574028 GCF_000469605.1 Apis dorsata | reverse complement strand
GCGCCTCTCTCTCCCCACCGCCGATCGCCACGAGTCGATCGATAAACCGTTTTCTGCGGATTTCTCCAGGTCTAACTGGCGATCTGATCCTGGCATTAATGTAATATGAATATCGCAGTTAAGATAGTTTCTTTTTAAAATTTATTTCGAAATAATCTTATGGAATATTTTTTTAGAACAAAATTTCATACTTAAAATTGTCAAGCTTTTGATCATCGATCGTTAACAATAATATTGATTAAAGTTCAAAAAAAAAGAATCCAAAATATATATATATATATATATTATCGTCGTTGAAGTTTAGAAAGGAGAAAGGAGGAAGATCGGTTGAAGGCGAAACGGAAAAGGCCACGGTGCAAAATATAGGGAAAAATTATGGAGACAGGTCGGGGGTGAAAATTGGCAGCGCGTCTATAAAACGGCCCCGCGAGTGAGAATAGTCAGCGCGATGAATGACACGATGACGCGGAACGAGCACGATAAATTCGACGATAATCGCCCCGACGTTGCCAAAACAGAGGCCCCGTCTCTGCGCCGCGACGCCCGCCGACGTATTCATGGGTCTTCCCTGACCGACCGTCTCAAAATTCTCCTCCGAGATCATCGTATGAACTCGATCCCCTCCTGGAATTCCACTTCCCTCCCCCGCCTCCTCCCAGAGAATCGCTTCTATCGCGTTGCCCACCATCACCCTCGCCGCCTGTATCTTCCATTATCCGTCCCAAAAATCTGAAGTTTATTTTGAAGATTTTTAAACTTGTTCGAATTGCACGCTCCAACGAGTCCAGGGTATAATTTTGAGAAGCAATTTAGCGGAAAACGCTTGCAAATTTTTGATATATTTGGATACAATATCCACGGCTGAAATACGTCGTAAAAATATCTATCCAAACTCGTCATTGAATAGTGTAACAAAAATCTAGATTATCGCAAGATTTACATTATAGGAATAATCAGAAGGAATCAGAAGTATACGTGTATATATATATATATATTAGTCTTGCGGTGATGGTCGATCGAAAAGGAAGAAAGTTAAATGCGAGGAAGGAGGAGAGGGGCGAACGAGCGAGGCGAATTTTCGAGATGGTTTCTGCCGATCTGGGCTTAATTTGTAGCACGTTCTTGCGCCAGGGGGTGACGAGTCTCGGGCCGATGAGCGGCGTTGGCCGGTTAGTTAGCGCGAGAGACGAGGCAGCCGCCGCCTCGATGGTGGCTGCTTCTTCTTGCCTCGCCTCATTTTTGCCCCTCAAAACATCGTCCCTAATTAATCGCCCATCTCTCGGAGCCGGCCGCGCCGCTAATACGAACGGGGACAATGACCGCGAGAGGCGAATCCGCTCTGGAATCCGCCGAATCCGACACGCCGGTGCCGGGACGGATCCGGGGCGAAAAAGGTGGCCGGCCCGTTTAACACCGTCCCAAGAATCGGGGATCGCGCCTAATGGGAATTTGTGAGACCCGGCGAAACGTACGACCGGCGTGCACTTCAACGTCTCACTCGGAGGCGTAGCTTCGTAACGGCCACCCCCTCTCTGTCGCACTCTTTCTGCCTCCAACCCTCCCCCCTTCCCTCCCGATTAATTGCTCCAATTAACGCGATTCCTCGAGCCTCCTTTTCGACCATTTACATGGATCGCTCGCTACGACAGACAGACAGGCAAAAGGCAGGCAAAAGAATTTGAACGATATTCCCTCCTGATTGGAACGAAACGGGTCCGCGGCAAAGGAACGGAGAGATCGGTTCCCATGGATGGATGGAAGGAAGGAAGGAAGGAAGGAGGGAGGGAGGGTTTTAGAGAAGGCAGATATCGAGGAGAGTCGGCAGAGAGGAAAAGCAGGCAAGGCGGTGGAGCGGCATCGGCCGACGATCGGTCGTCGAGTCGGATCGTTTCTGAGGGGCCGAAAGGCACCGTGAAACGCGAGCACGTCGATCCCCGCGCGCGCTGGCTTAAAGGGGGTCGCCGCGATCGCAAAAAGACATACGCGAACCACGGGCTCCAGTTCCTTTTTAAGTCTCGCTAAGCTAGCGCCGCTCGTTTCTGGTATCCCGTGCCTCCAATTCCCGGGAGTCAATCAACCGAGTCAGGCCGCGACCGGCTGGGACCGACGCACTCCTATATACGACGCACGGGAACGCCACAGCCGGTCGGACACGAAGGGACGGGAGAAAGGGAATCGCCACTTATTCTCTTTACATTCCCCTTAACAAATTTCCAACGGCAAAAACTCGTTATGCCCGTTCGGGGCCCGACGCCTCCCCGTCCGTGACTCGACCGTCTCTCTCTCTCTCTCTCTCTTTTCTCTCCGTTGCTCCCCTCATTTCTCGCGTCTTCGAAACGCGGGAGAATCTTCCGCTCTGAGAGAGATCGAGCTTTTCCGCCACTTTTGTTTTTCTCTCTCTCTCTTTCTTTGTCTCGTGGGACGTGGATCAAAGGATCGAGAGATTTGGCGATTTCCTTCCGTGCGCGATCAAAAGAAAGTGAAATTTAAGGAGAAAAAATTATTTATTTGTGGATAATTTAAAGATGAAAGATGAAGATTTTTGAAATTTTTGAAATTTTTAAATGATCGGAGAAGATGAGAGAATGGTTGAAGAGCTCGACGAGGGAGAGAGAAAGAAAGAGAGAGAGCGAGGAAGCGAGAATGTTGCGTCTATGTGGGTGGCGCGAGAGGAAAACGGGAGGCTCTAATACGCGTAATTAATGCGATCTCGGCAACGTGTTCGTCGGACCATGACAAGTGACAAGAACTACAGAAGCGGCATCGCCCGTATCGCTGCTTCATTACTTCTTCTAGCCTCTTCCTGGACACTCCAACAGCTTCTCGCCATTTTTTTCCAATTGCGGTTAATATAAATCGACGAGGCGAAAATCCTGCTTTCTCCCGCGTGTATCGTGGAAAACGTGTCGAGGATTATCCTCGAGATAAACCATCGGAAAAATAGAACAAACGTATACAGAGAATAAAAAAAAAAAAAAACTTGTTCCCTAAATACCTCGACCAAACGATCGAGTCAAATATCGAACGATTCGGAAAATTCGATAAACACTAACTTCCTGTCTCTGCTGTACGATCCGTCTGACGATTCATCTCCGCGTTTAGATCAAACGTTTCTGCGAAGAAAAAGAAAAATACCGAAAAGCTATATACCTGCATACGCGAGAGAATTGAAAATTTTTTCCGTCTATGTCTCGAGTTCCGAATCGAGGCAAAAAGCGCACGAGACACGAGGAGAGGAATCGAAGGAACCGCTAGCCGGAACGAGGCTAAAACTCGAGCACTCGGAACTAGGTCGACTTTTTCCAACCGTGTTCGAGGCTTGGCCAGTGTTCGAGGCAACGAACCTCTGGCTGGCGAGCGTCGATGAGGGGCCTAATTGGTGTTCTATGAATTTGACGGCGATTACCGCGAAACCGATGGCCGGACGAGGCCCGTAGACTCCGCTTCTTGCGCGGCTCGCGCGGCGAGACAGTGGCGGCCGGAGACTCCCGCCGGCTCGCAGCGTGGAATTTTAATTATAAATTAGTTGATTAACTCAATAGTGTTTTTACCAGTGGCGACAGTGTGTCCTCCTCTCTGGGATACGCAACGCTTATACCCGTTTTATGCCCGTGCACGGGTCTCGGGGAAGAAACGTCAACCGGGCAGGGGTTCTCCGATCGTAAGCTCAAAATTGGAGTACAATCACGATTCTTCGTAATTTAGAATCGTGAGAATCGCTGAATTTTCATACGTAACAGACATTTCAATCCGATTCAACTTCCATCAATTCCATCCATAACGATAGAATCCGTTTCCTGTCGCCAACAATCATCGATGCACGCTTGCAAAATTTCTAAATTCCTCTTTCCAATCGAATTCGAGATAACGTTCGGGAGAAATTTCCGCGGCAGGTGCACAGAGAAGGGACGTCTGCGTGCACGTAATTCCGTGGCCGAGCGGAGAGATCGGCGTCCCCTTTTCCTCCCGTGGCGGAGGCGGATTCCCGCGTTTCGCTCGCGGGGAAAACGCGGGAAGAAAGGTCGAGGCGAGGTTGAGAACCCGCGACGATCCGTGGATACCTACGTCCGAGCGAGTCGAGCAAACAGGAGAAACACAATGGCCGCGAGAGGATGCGGCCGCGTCGATGCCCTCCTCGTCGTCGTTGGCACGCACAGCACGCGGGGGAATGCGTTTTATTTCATATTAAATACAATTTTCGGACCGGCCTGGCCACCGACATTCGGCCGAACCGATCGCCGACCGATGATCCAACGATCCAGGAACGCGATCAAGACCGGACGGATGATACGTCTTGATATCGATACTCTCCTCTGCTTCGAGATTGATTGAACGTTGCGGCGGAATTTCGTTTCTTGAACTTGTTGCGAGATGCAATCAGGTTCGTATTACGTCATACGAATCTAATTTATTCGTAGAGAAATTTTTTTTTTTTTTTTGAGAAATTCGTGATAGCTTCTTTCTTTTATACTTTTATATTCGGGAGTATTGATTGTAGTTTTGAAAAATTGTTCAATTGAATTTGCGTTATTATGATTCTTAGCTCCCTATATGAGAAAATTTGAAATTAAATTTAACACGATAATTGCCTGAATTTTTAAATTAATTCTTTATCTTGTTGGATATCAAAGATATTCGATTATACTATGTTTTATCACGAGGCTTTCATCGGTAATTCAGATAATAGCTTAGATAGACTTGGAATAATTCGTATAAATGAAATTCCACCGTACTTCATTAACTAAAAAGTATAAAATTCTCGATAAAACTGTTCGTACAAACGATTCCTTCTTTATTTATATATATATATATTGATAGGATTCGATGTAGAATTAGCAACGTCGAATATGGAAATTGCATAGATAGCTAATGCCACGAAGCGTAGAGAATATATTATTGAACCGTGAATGATTAATGATCAACTCTTAATGCAAACGCATCGGAGAATACGAAAGACGAAGTGCCGCATTGTGAATAGCGGAATCGTTTCGATTCTGCTATAATCCCATCGTTAATTTTGTCGGACGAAACGGTGGAAAAATCATGCCGCAGAAGAGGCTGCGTAAACTCGTTTTATTATCTTTTCCAATTTAGCGCCGACAGTTCTTGCCGCGTGGTGGAACGTTATCCGTGGAATTGCCGAGGGAGAAGACGTTGGTCGTCAAGACGTTGTAATCGGCTGTAAACTACTAATTAAGCCACGTATCCATTCGCGTTACGCAACGCCACCACGTTCAGCATCCTCATTATTAATTTCATAAATTAAATGGAACCACCGTTTTATTATATACGCCGCCCGGAGGACACTCTATAACAATCGAGTTTTTTCTTTCGTTTTCTTACCAATTCGACCAATTATCTTCGATTTCCTCGTTAAATCTACGCTCTACAAAAGAAATATCAATTGAACAAACTTGGAAACTTGTATTAATAATCATTAAATCTTTAGACATCGTTTTTAATTTAACAAAGGAAGCGAGGAAATTCGTTTCTCTTTTAAATATTTTTTCTGAACGTTGAATCGTATATACGACGTAGTCGTAGTTTCAAGCTTGGAATTTTATTACCAGATTTCCATATTATATGGACATAAGGATTAAAGGTGATCCTTTACGTAACAAACGACAAAATGCCGCTTTCTCGATATCCCGATATCTCCACATCTCCTCGCAGAGAGGAGCCCTGCAAACTTTTCACTTCGATTTTTCTTATTTCCTCTCGTCTCCTTATCATACAAATCGATATTGAAAACAAAATAAGAAAATGAAGATTCTTCGATTGCAATGGAAAAAAATTTCCGGAAACAAGAGCGAATGGAAGAATCGCTGGCGAATTATTAGAAGCGATCTCGTGAGAGGCGAAAGAGGTGAGCCACGGTGCGCCACGGAGACGAATGGAATCACAAATTAGGGACGAGGTCCTCGCGGGTCAAAAGATGTCCTGGCACGCATACCGAGCCGTGCCGCCGCAACCACCAACAACCGCCGCCGTGCAAAAAGTATAAAACTGGTGACCCGGCTGCGGGAGCCCCCCTCCCCTCGGTCCTGCCGTTCGCCTCCAAACCACCATACTTTTTGCCGACACTCCGCGTGTACGGGAACGAACTGTGCCCGCCACGAACGTCAGCAGAATGTAAAATATGCAACACGACGGCTCTGCCCTCTCTCTCTCTCTCTCTCTCTCTTTCTTTCTTTCTCTCTGGTCGCCCTCTCCTTCCCCTTCCGCGCATGCACGGAAGCCTCGAGGAGCCGCGATACGGAAACGCGAGAATTTCGTGTGTCGAAATCGATGTGATGATTTTATATCGCATCGACAACTTACTCTTATCTTCCCAGAAGCGAGCGAAAAGGGATAGGATTCGGGGATAGATAGATATTATTTATTCTTTTTAAGAATTTTGAGAAGAAAAGAAATTCCTTTTTTTTCAACGGTGAAATACGAAACTCGTGCAACGATTTAAAATCTCACAACAGCGCTACCATTACCTTAATCCCCTTAACCGTTGCAAGAAATCTGAAATTCTTGGCGAGCAAAGAGCGATCCTCGCTCCTCCTGGAACATCTCCTGGAAATGGCGCTTCCGGGAACGGTTAACCCCGCGGTAAATAAGAAATCAATTATAGCGCGAAAATACCAAGCTGGCCGCCGCATACTCCGAATTTACGAACGCGCGGGGAGGAATACGTGGCCGCCTTTCGATCCGATGCGCGGCGAAATGCTCGCCTAGGTGCAGCGCGCGATCGCTACGGTTTTGCGGGCATTCCGCGCGTGTCTGGCCGCGTTAAACGCGAGGAATCCTCGACCGCCGCGCATACGTACCGCCGTATCCCTCACCTCGTGTGAACACGAACGGTGGGAAAGGGAAACGGGGGATCGAGGGGAGGCGGCCAGTTTCTTCTTCCTCCCCCTCCCCCCCCTTCTCCTCTTCCTCGCGTTATTATCCGCGGAGAGTGGACGATAAGTGGCGCGGCTGCCACCGCTCGCCACCGCTTAGTTATGCCTCGGATACCACTCGTACCTTGTATACTAATGATTCCGTGAGACGAGTTCTTTACGATTTCGTAGTTTTACGAGCGGCCATCGTTTTTCCATGGAGCATTCGACCGGTAGCGAACCAACGATCTCCTCTTTCTCGAGAAAGATCTTTCTCCCCTTCCATTCGAGCACGATTGAAGGGGCAATTAGCCAGGAGACCAACGGCACGGGTAACGATCCCGATTAATCTTTTCCGCGATTCTGAAATTTTACGATCGGCCATTTTCCACAAAGAAGGTGGAAGATCCCTGCGGAGGATCCAATCTTGCGTCCGTCTCGACGAAAGGCCGACCGGTCGGGTTTGTACGAGTGAAATTGGGAGGCGCAACGAGGCTTCTGTCTTTCTTTCGATCCTATCGTCCGTTCCTCCGAGCCTCGTCGTTTCTTCTCGAAGGAGGGGGAGGACGAAACTTGGATGCGAAGCGATGGACATCGTCGCTCGTCCCCCCAAACGATCATTCGTATTAATCGTATCCCGTGGATCGATCGCCAACGATCAATCTTGATGAATATTTTCGAAAGCTCGTGCATTTTGATTTGAAACGATCCGACTCTCCCAAGCT
>NW_006263543.1:566170-566403 GCF_000469605.1 Apis dorsata | reverse complement strand
GGCCACGTTGTTCGAGCCACGCTGAATCCAATCGCAATTTCTCCCAACGCGGGAACGGAGGAATCCTCTCCTCTCCTCTTATCCACGCGAGCGGTCCGTTACACCCACGCCACGGCCATTCGCCTTGATGGTGGCCATACCATTACACGACTTTTGATCGCCGGCCGTTCCTGTACCCCGGCGTCTTATATTTGCATACCTAGTTTGTCAATGTTGCATCGACCATCTTCGAG
>NW_006263543.1:558609-565764 GCF_000469605.1 Apis dorsata | reverse complement strand
AGGGAGGGGGGAGAGGAGGGGGGGTATGACGAGTCTTTGTCGTCGAACAGTATCGGGACGAGGAAGACAACGACGAGGACTGGAGGATGACTGGGAGGGGGATATACTGTGTAACGAGATACCGAGGCGATTTCACACGCGTATGCAAATCCCGTCCAGTATCGAGTTATGTCGGCTCTCCTGCCGCGGCCAGAACGAAAGGATCCCCGGCTTTCGAGGAAAGAGAATGGAGGAAAAGAAAAGAAAAGGAGAGAAAAGAAAAAAAAAGGATCGAGTCGCTGACACACCCTGGGGTAGGGTACGCGTTGGTTGGCCTGGCCTGACCGTGAGAAACGACGACGATTTTTCCCAATGGAAGTTCAAAATGATTTTTCGCCCGTGTTTCTTTGTGAACAATTAACCCCATTTAACTATATTCTTTTGCAAAAGAGATCTCGCGGTTTTTTACAATTCGAACTTTCAAAAATTTCAAAAGAATCCGACACGAATCTCTTCAATCAATTCAAGGACGAGATTCGCATTTGGTAGTTTCGAAATCGATAAAAGATATAATAATCAGAGAGAATGCGCGTACCAGGTTCGTTCAGATCGGGGTGACGATAGGCAAGGACAGAACGGAAGGTGTAACAAGGGAGAAGAATCGGTGAGTGCGGTCCTCCTCCAGGAGGATCGTCCAGGTCAGCGAGGGAGGAGCGAATAGGAGGAGGGACGGGTTATCATTAAGTGAAATGCCGTGTCCACTATCTCCGGGCTCTCACGCGGCTCTCCACTCCGCTCCTTCGTTTCCTTCGTTTCTGGATATCTTCCTGGCGGGATAATCCCCGCGTCGCGGAGGTTATTAATAAGGCCTTCCCTATCTAACGCAATTAGACGCCGAGTCCCCTTGTTGCACACTCGCACCCCTCCTCCGCGAGAAGATACCGCGAACACCTTCCTTTCACCTCTCTTCAACCGTGCATACCTATTTACCAGGGAACCAGGCCTTATTTATGGTTCCCGACGATAAAAACCTTTCTGTTCCGTTCATTTGAAAATTCGTGCTTTATTGGTTCTTTTATTCGTTAACGAATAATCGGCGATGATCGATAACTTCGTGGATCACTCTTTTTATTTTGTTATTGTTTGAAAACAAATATTGTTGGACGAAACGTTATCCCCTGTCTTAGGATCGTAGGTTTATTTTTTCTTTTATAGAGTATAGTGAAGTCGATATATATAAGATATCGTGAGTTTGTTGAAAGATATCTGGGGATGGGAAGGAGGGAGTAAGAGAGCGAGGAGGAATTTTCTCAATTAAATTTGAAGTAGTCGTGAGATCTTTTTAGGATTTATGTATTTGGATAAACTATTTGCATTTGTGGAGTAATAAATCTTTTACTTATATTTCTATAATAGAGAAATGAATATAAGATTTAACCAAATCCTTTGGACTTGTTTAATAAACGATTGGACGATAATGACGGATACGTGCAAAGTATTATTTGAAAGGGGGAAAAATTGGAAATAATCGGAGTCCTAGTTCTCTCTCGTGATGAGGATCGAGATAAAACGATCATCGTTGGCCGCGTCATCGAGCAGATACGATCTGGCGACAGCGAGGAGCCAACCTTGCCAGTGGCCAGTTCGAAGACGCGGGACGAATTCTGAAATCGTCTAGACTTGAAGTTAATTAACGTGAGATTTTTGCCAGTGTCAATGAAGAATTTGAATCCGTCGATCGAAGAAAATTTACCGATGAAACAAGACGAGATGATTTTTTTTCTTTCTTTTTTTTTTTTTTTTTTTTAGAAATCGTATAATGGATTCGCCAATGGGATTAATAAAATAGAGGATCGGGTAATGCATAATTCAGGAACAAAGTGCATCAATGGAAATTGGACATCGGTGTAAGAATTTAAATCTTTCTAGTGAAATTCCATTTCCACCAAGTGAAAGTCGAATTTAATAAAGTGGTAATTAATTTTGACGTTGAAGAAGTTTTCAATTTTAATCTACGTTGAATGAATTCACGTTCTATAAATACAGGATTTGGAAGTGTTAGTTAATGGCGGCTAATCGAGTCTATTGACCAAACGAGATTATTTAAAATCGAAAATTTAAATGGAGAAATTGGACGAAACGATTGGCTTTAAGCTTTCGTTTCTTATCGCTCAATTTTTCAACTTTTAATTTAGAAACATGAAACCATAGTAACTATCATTTTAATTTACAATTCGTTACCCGAAAATTCAATTCAACTCTTCTCGTTTTTTCGTCATTCTTGAACTTATGAAATTTATTTTAAAAGAATCAAAATTAATCCTAAAAATTAATCCTCGATATATAGTATAGTAAACTTGTTTCAAATTATCAAACCAAAAAAAAAAAAAGTTCTTCGTCGCTTCTTCTCCCAAACCGATCCTTTGAACCGAGATGAAAAGAAAGAGGAAAAAAGTTAAACGAATCTTTTACGTGCGCCAATAGAATCGGGGGGCTCTGCAATGCATTGCCGATTATTTAACTGGTAAAAGCAATCAGAATCGTTCATCGAGGGATATTGACGAACGAGTAGGAACGAGCGTAGAGATGAGAGGAACGAGATGGAGTGAAGGGGCGATGTACGAGAAGGAACGGGAGGACGGTGCAAAAAGGCGAGAAGACATTTCTAGCGCATCATTACGACGAAGCCGCGAGTGGAGAGAGAGCTAGTTACCAGAGGTGTCTCCTCGTAAACACTCGGCCATTTACATAACGAGTGACATCTGCCTGCCCAATCATACACACCACCGAGAGGTTAATGCCACAAATATACCACTCTGCGTGCCACACTGTCTGCCCGGAACTGGTCTTCGATGGTCTTTCCCTCTCTTTCTTTCTTTCTCTCTCTCTCTCTTTTTCTTGCTACCACCGTTACAAGAGTCGTGTTCTCGAGACATGCCCGTCTTTTTGCACCTTTTTCAATCTCATATATTTTTTCGGACTATCGAAATTGCCAGCGTTATTCACGCTAGTTAACGATCCTCCGCGACTGAAACGATGGAAATTGTTTTTAGAACGATATTAGATGGTGTATTCGAATGTAGTAGTAATTCTTCAAATCGTCGATATTCTTTATATATATATATTCTTTTTTAAACAAAAACTCGACTCGTTGATTACTTTACACTCGTTGAAAAGCATTATCCTTTTAAGCCAAATGAAACATCGAATATTGGAGATATTTCAAAAGTGATATTTCCACAAACGTTTATAAACGCTTGGTCGTGATCCACGATGGGGGGAGGAGGATTATCATTCCTTCTTTTTCCCCTGCAAGAATCCTGCACGAATCCTCGGATCATCTTTCATTCTTGGAACGCAGTGTTTTCCCCGCGAACTGAGAGATAAGTGGAAGATCCTCCGATCGATCGATCGATCGATCGATCATACGCCTCCCAAGGCCGCGGCGTATATCTCCTACCAGTCCAAGGATGGTCCGAGAGAGCCCGTACACGATCGTTACAACCACGTTGTGGCAGACGCGACCTAATTTGTCGGTGGAGGTCGGTTAATTGGAGACAAAGCCACGGACGACGGCTCCCTCCTTTTTCTCCCCCTTGTACCCTGCGCGCGACTCTCGGTTGCTCGCTCACGTCGCGTCTCACGTTTTCTTCGCTTGTTTTCAACGCAACGAGGAAGGACTTCTTCCTTACTCTCATCAGGCCAAGTATGAAATCATGCCGCGCAACGGCCCTCTTTCGTAATCCTGGAGAGGCGGTCGGTTTTTGCCCGTGTCACCTGTCCATCGCCTCGAGAACCGCCCTCGATCCTTTATTCCTCGATCATCGGCCTCGATCCGCTGTCATATTTCTTGCCTCTTACGCTCGATGGGCCAATTTAGCGGGCCGAAATTTTTCCAAACTTTCGCGCGCGTGTCCCCACCACCATCCTTTCCACGAATCTATTTAAACGATTCGATTCCACGATCGAGAATTGCGAATTCCTAATTATTCCCTAATATTACACGTATTCCAAAAAAACGATCCACTCAAACAAATGATCGAACGACAAAATCGTGTCACCTTCTCGAAGTTTTAACGCGAATTCGTACCGATCTAATTATTATCGAATTATCTTCAACAGATTCCTCTATTCCGATCGTCCTCTGGTTGAATCAAAGACGAGCGCGCGTCGATTGGCGCGAAACGAACGTTATCTCCCTTCGTTATCGAGGAAGGAAAGGATGAAACGAGCGGCGGCGGCGGCAACGGTTTGGTAACGCGCGAAGACACGCGAGAGAAATTACGGGCAGATTTACCCGAGAGTGGCTCGGTTGAAAATAAACATCGCGCCGCGCAACAAATCCTCCTCTGTCTCTCTCTCTCTCTCTCTCTCCCTCCCTCCCCCGACTGACGAGATAGGGAGAGAGAGAGAGAGAGAAAGGGAGGAAGCTAGACGGATAGAGAGATACAACGAGGCATCGAAGGGGAGGGGGGGACAGGGAGAAACAGGCGGTCGGGCGGGTGTGGCAACATATAATTACAGTAATTAGCGGTACAAGTAATTAATTAGGATCGCACGTCGTTTGTTATTTCCCGTGGCAGCGGCGCTTGCGGACCTGTGTGTGTGTGTATCTGTGTGCGTGTGTGCGCACGCGCGTGCGTGATCCGCAGAAGGCACCCGTCCCGGTACCTGTGGGATACGTGTAACTACCGCGCCATGTCCCTATACGTCCGCGCGCTCGAGGGGTTACGTCTTGATCCCAATTAACGACCGATTTTTTGCGCGCCCTCTCCCCCTCCTTCTCCTCCTCCGGTGGTGGTGGGGTGCGAGAGCACGCACGAGGCACCCAACGATCCTGCAAATTGTGCGCGACCGCCGCCGCCGCATCGTGGCCCTCTCCTCTCCTCTCCTCTCGTCTCGTCTCGTCTCTCCTTCGCTTTGACCAACGGCGATCGATCGATCGATCGATCGAGCGGAACGATCGGGATGGAATCGCGGACCACTGCGCGCATCCGTTCACCGCATTGGGTGGTATGGATCGATGGGTCGATATTCGCGCAGCGCGCACTGTCGAAAGAATGCGCGCCCATAGCGGGATGTCCGCCTAGCGGCCAGATTTATCTCGCCGCGCTGCCCTCTCCCCTCGCGTCGCGGGATAGTTCTTGCGCCTTCCACCTGTTCCACCGCGTTCAAGGGGGGGTGACTTCCTCGTTTGGCAGGGAGGAGGAAGGTTTTTCGCCGCGATTTTCTCGATTTTTAAGGAGACAAGATTTAATTTAAGGGAAAGGGAGGGGGATTTATTTACGAGCCGGGTGAGTTATTGATAATGAGAGAATAATGATTTCATCCGGTTGGAAAACTGGGAACGAGCTGTTTGATGTTTTCTTTTTTTTTTTTTTCTTTTCATTCTTGCTCGGGTATAGAGAGATGGGAACGTATTTTCTGCCGATGAAAGATTAATTTTTTTTCTAAGAATGTCGATTTGTTAACAGAGATTAACGTGTATATATATATATATATGCATATACGCTCGCTGAAGATATAATGGAGCGTCGTTAACTTAATTAAGTGGATTTTCAATCGAGATTCAATCAGTCTACTTGTAAATGTAAATGGCACGATCCACTCGACATCCCCCTTGCTATTTCTTTCAGACTTCGCCGCGTTGGTTTATTTGCACCGAGGCGCGAGGGAAGGTAACATCCTGCGGTGTTACGCGTTTCCTGTTGCTATTAAGATTCTTTCTCGAGAAAAATATCCAGCCCGTGTTTTCCATGGTATTGCTCCAAACTATCGAAAAAATTTCGGGATAAATACAAGAAGTGGATCGTTGCCGAAACGATGTTGCTAAAACGCCACGATCTTAAATTTCTCGTATAAGAATAAATGTTGACCGTTCCGTTCCATAAACGGTGGAAAACCGAAAAGATATTTCCAGTCGTCGTTCTCTCGCGTGGAGGTCGAGCCATTTTTCATTCGTCGTCCACGGTGAAGATAATCAATGCCGAGAATCGAGAGAAGAACGCGGATCAAAGATCGAGGTTATGTCCCCGTGGCGCCTGTTAATGGACGATACCACCGGGCGCGCGTTCGAAATAAAACGGCGCGTGTACGAGAGAACGATTTAAACACAACTGTGGCCGGCCACACCTTCGCGACGCTCATTGCTCCGACGTGTAACGACGGCATCAAACGGTACGCGGCTCGAATAATGACGAAAGTCCTCGCGACGGATTCCTCTCCCGCGATGCCAGCGACATGCCTGGAATTACCTGTTCTCCGCATTTTTGTAGACGACCCGTGTCACACCCTTCCGACTCAGAGATTTTACCTCTTCCACGGATAGGCATAGTTTTCTGTAATCGATCCAAGAATTTTCGCCTCGCGATTAAAAAGATTACGCCCGATCGGAGAATAATTCGAGATATATCCAACTAAAAAAAGAAATAAAGAAAAAAAAAAAATGCAGATATATCGTAACGTAAAAATTATGTTTCACTTTAAACGATTCGTGTCATACTCTTGCGATTATGATTTTTTATGTATTGAGATTCAAGAATTTTTTACTTCAGGATAAAAAAGAGATTACAGATAATCCAAGAATAATGCAAGACTTGTTTTCTCTACCGATGTATCTTCTACATTTAAATAAAAAAAAAAAAAAAAACGGATATACCGGAGCGTTCTCTAAAATATTTACACACACTGACACGAACAGCGCAATCTTTATAATAACCCAAAATACAATTATTCGTATATGTATTGCAAGAAAACACGTTCGAAGCTCGTGATAAATATTCGCGTATACATTTACTTCTTAAAATAAAAATATATTCTTCGAAAAAGAAGAAAAGAAGGGGAGAAAAAAAAAAAAAAAAAAAAAAGAAAGAGAAATAATTCCTCTTACGAGAGGGGATCGATAAATACGAAATCCCATTCGGCCCGATAATTTCACAATCCGTGTGTATGAAATAATCCACGCGATATTCGCAACGGTTTAACGATCCAGCACACGTAATCCAACCGGCATAAAAGAAATCGCCGTTTCGAGGTATACACGATAACGAAGCGGGTTTCGAAACGGAACGCGTCGCTTCGCGATCCTTCCCGACTTAAAATAGAGGCTCGACCGTGCGAAACGGGGACGAGGAGATATCCCGGGCAAGGAGCAATACGCGATACACACATTTATCG
>NW_006263543.1:549828-558051 GCF_000469605.1 Apis dorsata | reverse complement strand
TCTCTCTCTCGATGAAACACGGCTGGGGGTCCCGCAACGTCGAGACAAAGTCGCAGCGGGATCCATTCAGTTTCGATCCTCTCGCCATCTCCCGCCTCCGCCTCCGCTCCAATGAAATTTTCCACGACATTGCGTTCGAATGCGATTAAAGCGCGTATAGCGAGCTGATACTCCGTGGAAACGGATGGAAAACGGACCCCATTCCCCCGCGTTTTACGCGCTCCTCCACGAGACTCCCTCTCCCCTTCCTTCCTTCCTTCCTTCCTTCCTTTCTCCCTCCTTTTCTCCCTCTCGTCTCTGCTCGTCGAGATCCTTCGTTCGTCGAGCACGCGAAATCGAATTGCAACTTGTAGCGGACGGGGACAAGCGTGATTCATCGGCGGAACATCGGCCTGATTACTTTCTGCTATCGATTTAAGTGTCTTTCGCGAGGAGGGTGTAGGTTATTTTCTTGTTCGAATCGGGGACAAAAGTAGCGTTTCTAGTCGATTCAATTTTTGTAAACGGCGTTTACAGTGTTGTTTTTTCGTTGATCTTCCTAGATAGCTAGATGATTTGAGCGATTTTATATAAATTTGTTGAACGACGATAAGTTGTTACATTACGCGTTAATCTTCGTTATCTAGGTATATGAATTATAGGTGTCACTAATTTACTTAATCAGGATACAATCTGTAGGACGATCTCTTTTGTTCCCTTATTTCCAGGGGAGAGGTTTCGCGAGATATCGTCAATTTTCTTCCAAGAGAAGGATATTCGGCGAGTTTTCTTGGCTGACAGTGATGGACGGATAACCTACGCACGATCTCTCTTCTCTCTTTCTCTCTCTTTACCTCCCCTCTCCACAGTTTCTATATTACGAATCGTTCAACTATCTCTGCGATATATAATTTCCGAGAAAGCAACCGCTATATTTCATTCGTGGAGGGAAATAATTCTGGATATTTTCCAAAATTCTCAGGATCCGCGTTTCGAGGATTCTGTTGGAGCGTGCGTGCTCCACAGCCGCGCTTTCATCGCGAGAAGTTGGCGGCACGAGGGTAACCTCGAGAAATAAGCGACGACGCGGATATAGGATCGCGGATAGAGGTGGCCCGCGGCGTTCACCAAGAGCAATATACGCGTCATATATCACCTGGCTGTAGCTACAGAGGTAGGAGAAGGAAAGGTGTGCGTGAGGCTATCTGCGCGCCATAAAACACTCGCGCCCTGCTCCACGAGGGGTTGCTGGCCGTTCGGTGGCGGGTGTCACCACAGGTGCGGACATTCTCATCATAAATACCGGTCCTGCGATACCTACGCCCGTCTGCTTCAACCTAATTGGGGCGTGGCTGCGGTTACACCTTCGAGACATCGCGCGTTTCGCGCGCCTTCCTTCCCCTTCTCCTCCTCCTTCGTGCCGAGACTACGTTTCTTATGCTTAGGGGATTCTTCTACGTACGTATCTCTTTCTCACGTGTCGATCGTAAGGAGGAATTTTCGTTCCGTTTCATATTCTTTTTCTTTGAAAATTGAACAATTCCGTTGCGGGAACAGAACTTGACAGATGAATCGTCCACCGTGGACAAATTCACCAAGGGTTAAGGGGGGTTGGGAATAGTGAGATGAGACGAGAGAGATAGGCAAGGGGAACACCTTGGAGATCAAAGATATCTGGCAGCTTGTCGAACCGAAGGTTGTCCAGGTTCGCGTGGGAGTAGAGATAGCGAGAGATTTGGGGCCGAGACAAGAACGGGGACGTCGATTCACGCGGCAATGAACGATAAACCTCCCCCTAAAAACGTGGGAAAATCTCGCCTCGAGAAGAGAAAGTTTTATTCGCGTTCGAGTAAAAGTAAAAAAATGAAAAAAAGTACAAATTGAATTCAGATAACTTTTCCAACTCCAGTTTCGTGATCGATTGTAACTGTGAAAAAACGTTCCGTCGGGAATTCTAAAAATAATTTCGAAATTATCGGACAAAATACCAAAGTTAAATAACTTTGGCCAATTCCATTCACACACGTGAGAAACCAATTCGTAATGATTAAAAATAACTCGGAAGGCAATCAAAGCGACCCCGCACAGCCGTCGAACGAAAAGGTGTTCCCCGGTAATGGACTATACTGCGTGCGTGTGTTCCATCGCAGGGGTGGACGAGAGAGGAGAGAGAAAGAGAGAGAAATAGAGAGAGAGAGAGAGCGTTAAAAGGTAGGTTGGATCCGGCACACCTCCGCTTAACCACCTCGAATCATTTCGCGCCCCCTCCTCCATCCACTTCCATTCCCTTTTCCCGCCTCCGTTTATATCGGTCGAATTTATAGCGTGGAACATCCATCCGGGGACCAGGGGACCTTAACTGTCCGCTGGCATGGAACCTGCGAAAGATAACGAATGGGAGAGGCAACGAATGAGAGATCTCTTCCTCGCCTCTTCTCTCCGGTCGAAGGAAGGCCAGGTAACGGTACGAGGACGATGCGTATTCTCGTACAGCCACTGGCGTAGCTCCGAACGGATCTTTCGCGTCCTCGTCGAACAACGACCGCTCACACTCTCCGCAATCTCTTTTTCGAATTAACAATTTTTATCTTTTTATTATTTATCCCTTTCGAGTAAATGCTTCGAGGAGGAGGAATTCGAAGAGTCGAGAGAATCGAGTGCCGTTACACATACAAGTTGAGTTATGTAAATTTCGGGTGAAAATGGTGGACCGAGTTTTCCCAGGTTTGGACCCGAGGCGAAGTTTTCAAGGTAAACAATATAACACTTGTCCCTCCTCCGAGAGGAGCGTGTATGAACTGTCTCGACAAGAGCACCCTTACCAACCCTCCCAACACCGCTGTAATTCCCTAATAACACTGGAAGCCATCTTACCAATACGAGGAATACCAAAAACCTTAAACAAAGTAGACTGAAAACGTCTGAAAGAAAAAGAAAATAAAAACAAAAAGACACTTGTTCGCTGATAAATACTTAAACTCGTCGACGTATGTGGCCGTAAATAAATATCCACACACCCCGCCCCCTTATCAAACTTCTTCAAACCGCCAGAAATTCCCCTTTCACACGCGATCCATCCTAAACTATCCAACTTGGAAAACGGTTAAACGAGTCCTCCTCCTCCTCCTTCTTGGTTGAAACTCAAACTTCCTTATTCGATTCTTCCATCTCGCTACTGAAGATAAACAGAGGACGAGAGATAGATAGATAGATAGATAGAGAGAGAGAGAGAACTCAATATACGCGCAATACTCCACGAAAATTGTTCTCGCCTCGGTAAACTCGCTACGTATGCACACGTCCCGGTTCACTGGCAATCCTTAATTATTATCGTCGTTCCACGCCAAGGGAGAAGAGAGAGAGAGAGATAAGCAGAGACTCGGCGCGAGACTCTTTACGAGGCTTCCTCGTCGAGAGTAGCTCGAAGACAGATACGAGATGGCGAGGCATGCGGCTCGATGGCGCGCGCGAAAACCTCTCTTAACCGGCGGTGTTATACGTACCACGACGCGGCATTTGCGTTTTGATTAAATCTGGCGAGCGTGTGATTGTACGTTTCCGTGTTAAGAACGTACGTCACACACAACGAAGGCGGGATGAGATTCGGATTTTTTCCTCGCTCGGTGCGAAAACGACGGTTTTAATCGCGCGAGGAATCGTAGATAGAAGGGTGATTCGATTTGCGATCGTTTTTGTTGTCGTAGTATATCGTATCGAAGCGAATCAGAGCGTGGGAATTTGTTCGATGAACGCGACGTGACGAATGAAATAATTTCGATCGAAGGTAATAATCGCAGTGAATTCTCTCCCAATCGCAGAATTTGGAATCTTCGTCTTAAATCGGATATGGTAACATTGTTTAGATATATATATATATATATAGGGCGCGTGACGAAAGGAAAAAGAAGTCACGTTCGCTCGTTCGTTACGTGGCGGAGGCACGAGACCATGTGTGAAGAGCACTTGGCATCGGAGTCTGTTGGCTTAAGGCTAACGGCGAGGCAGACAGGTCCGTCCAAGTGTTGCTCGGTTTGTTGCTAGACCGTGTTTGAACATATTTGCCCGCTACTCGAGGAAACGGGACTCATCATTCTTTAAACGAGCAATCCATCGAGTCTCCCTCCGATCCACAATTTTCTATCTTCTGTAACTTTCCTGACACACACCTGAATGAATATTTTCTCCCTTATTTCGAGTCTTCAAGAACCATTGCTTCGTCGATTTCCTCGATGCCACTGCCAAAATAATAGTTAGACTAGTCGAGGCAAAAGAGAATCGAAAAAGAAGTCATCGTCTAGATAATCTAGAAACGATTCAAGGATATTCGAAACGAGTGGCTCGATAACCTTCGTCTCGTAGTAAAGAGAAACGCGCATCTTGAGAAGATCGAAATCGTCGAGTCAATCAAGATTCATCCATAAGGAGCCAACGTTAACGAACGGCTCTCCTCCTCTGGAGGGAGAGGGCGTCGATCGCGCGTTATCCAGACGGCACACATCCCACACGATCTTACGATTATCGCGACGTGTGTACCAGCGTCGCGGGAATATACACACGAGGAAGTCGTTGCCGACAACGAACAGGCCGACAAGCACCGCGACGGCCATGAGCACGGCTAACAGGGTAAACATCAGAGCCAGTTAACCGGTCAAATATTTGTACCTGGCCGGATCCCCGCCCGTTATCTCGAACACCGCCGGCTTCTACACGAACTCTCGTCCAAACCAGACAGAGAGAAAGAGAGAGAGAGAGAGAGAATTGAAGGGAAGAAGGCACGGGAGGAACGAAGAAGGAAGGAAGAAGAGCGGAGGAGGAAGAGGAGGGGTAGGAAGGTGGGCACCTATTAACGAAAAAGGCCCACCTTCTCACCGAGAAACCGGAGACAATAAAAGCGCGGCTTGTTCCCGGAGCCCCGTTTTTCCTCGTGGAGGCGGCCATTTCCGGTTTCCTTGCGACGCGATAATCTAATCTACCTTTACGACGGGTGGCGTTTAACCTGCCTCGCGCAAAAGGATACACAAGGCGTCGGAGAAAGGTGTCGTTGTTTTCGCTCGAATCCTCATTCCGCGGATGGCCGAGTAATCTCGACGCGGTTTCCGGTGAGAATCGTCTTATATATAGAAAATCCAGGCGAGATTATCCCGGTGAAGGAATAACGATACCTTCTTTCTCGTCGATCGGGAAAATTTCGAGAAATCTCCCTTCCTTCCTTCCTTCTCTCCTTCGAATTCACGTGTAATAATCGTAAACGTATAAAATAATCCAAAAAATTCTGAGTTTCATCTCCAATAACCAAACGTCAAACCAAAATTCTATTTCCATCACTATCCCAGGATTAGCTGTCTTTCTTTCTCTCCCTCTCTTTCGTAATTACACGAAGGAACACGATGGAATAATGTATCGGTTGCGTGCCTGGCGCCGTGAAAAGAAGTATTAGGGCGATGGACGGTGCTTAAGAGTTGCTCCTGAGCGAGATCGATCTTAATCCGGGAGGCAGAGGTAGCGGTCCCGGTATCGGGGTATTAGCCCCCATCATTCGTGGGATAGATCGCGAGGAGACGAAAAGAAAGATGAAAAGGAGGAAGGAGGGGGCGAGAAAGGGGAAGGAGACGTGGCGCGAGTTCGGCACGGTGCGTTACCAGGCGAAAGCACATACATCAGCCTCGTCGGCTAATCTGATTCCCCTAACAATGTGCACGCGTCGGAATCTTCTTACATCCCCCTTCCTTCCTCGGCCCCACCGCTTCCTCGTTCCCCGTCTTTATTTCTCCTCGGTGAAAGATGGCCAACCATGGGACGAGGAGGGAAAATTGTACACGTCCACGACCGATGCTCAACCTCTCCCCCTCCCTTGGACGTATAGATTTTGGATTTGGACCCCACTCGGTCCAATCTGAGCGCAAACCCGCGTAATCTCGCGCTAATAACCGCGATTTATCCTCCCTGTCTCCTATCGGAACCTTGACACCCTCTTGATCGTCGAGCGTCGATTAGAAAAAGCGTGGTGGGGAGGGGAAAAGAGATTTTCCTCGATGTTTGATGTTCGAGAATATCGATAGGATTCGATAAAAACAATTCTAGAGAATCGATTAAAAATTTTGAAAATGATTCTTCGATTAACAACTTGATAATGCTATTACAAGACTCAGAATCCTCCAAATCTCTTCGACCAAGTATACATCGATTCTTCACGAAATCGCTTGATCTTCTCGATCACAAGAGATGGATGATCGAAAGCTATGTACAACGACCCTCAAGAGGTCTTAGAAATTAGGAAGGCGTGAATAACTACGACGATAAATTTACGTGAATCGGTTCAATTGAATTAACATTACTCGTTACACGAACGGCGCCGCGACAATCGCGTTTCGAGAGGAGAAGCTCTCCGATTCCTCTCCTCTAAGGAGCGTTCGATGATAATTTATTGGCAAGTTTTCCATCGTTCGAAAGGTCGAGAAAGGAAGAGAATCGTTCGCGGATTGATCCACCACTGCTCGGTTTAATTAGACTTTGGCCCGATACAGACTCTTGTCAACTTGTCTCGCGAGGACTACCTCGTAACGAGGCTGTGTTGTACGCTGCTTGTACGCCGGTAAACGAGGGAGGATTTAAGAGACTCGCCGATTGTTCGACACGGGAAGACGGGATAGTTCGATCGGTAATAGAATTCCACGAGTTCGTGTAAGTTTCATGTTACTTATTATCGTTATTCTTGTGACGAATAATGGTACGCATATTTATTGTATTATAAATTGCGATGATTCCTCCTCACTGCCTAAGATTTCTCGTTCGTGTTCCAATAATAAAATTCGCATCCTAATGGAACATCGAAAACGATCTCCAAGAAATTAATTCCCCTTAATTAGCGGATTTATCATGTTTCGAACAAAAATGGAAAATCAATAAAAATCCCCTCTCCCCAATCACGGAGGACAAATACTCACGATACACCATTCTCGACACGAAGGAACTTTATTGCAAGGCTCGGTCGTTAATCTGTATGGAACGTATGTAAAATTTTTGAGATAATAGACGTCGACATTCAACCACCTCTCTTTCTCTCTCTTTCGAAAAATTATCCATCCAACGTGAACGTGACACGATCGAATGGGATGCAGTTGAGGATGAGCAAGACCGGTGGCTAGACGTCCCACGTCTCGTCGTGTCTCGTGGAAGGTGGATTGCTCGTGGATGGCGAGAAAACGTGGGAACAGATCGACGATTTGCTACACGGCAGAAGGTACACGTTGGACGAGAGTCAGACTTCACGACACCAGAATCTTTCTTCCGTTGCACGGTGAATCCCGTGTGGGTTGAATCAATTACCAGCGAGCCCGACACCTGGACGCAAACGTCATTAACATTTAAGCACGTACACCCACGGCACCCGCCGAATTCGATAAATCTCCCCGGAATTGTGACGGAATAATGGTAACAGGACCGCTAACAACGTCGTTAGCTGGAG
The DNA here is from genome assembly GCF_000469605.1 of Apis dorsata. Classification (NCBI taxonomy): domain Eukaryota; kingdom Metazoa; phylum Arthropoda; class Insecta; order Hymenoptera; family Apidae; genus Apis; species Apis dorsata. The sequence continues at coordinate 550,607 of NW_006263543.1, read as the reverse complement.
ACAGCGCAGGAATTTTCTCCTCCCTTCGTTTGATCGATTGTAACCTCGATGAGGGATATTTTTGGGAAGAGAAAAATGAAGAGAAGATGTCGATTTTTTGGTCGCGAATATATACTACCGATTCAAGATTGGACAGGTGAGAATGAGATATCGCGACAAGGGTTTGTGAATTTGGTACGTTTAAAATGTTTTAAAAGTCGATTAAATTTTTAACATTTTTAAATGTATTATAATGAATATTTTATCCTTTTTTTCTCCGCATCACGTGCATTCCGTAGACTTAAATTTTATTAATTGCAAATCGTAATGATTAATTTTTTTATACCAACTATTATATAAAATAACTAGCAACCCTTATTTATCCTATTCAACTTTAAAAATAGAAACGAATTTCTATTTTTCTTCTTACGTAGAAAAATTCACGGGAATCCAGTTTCCAAGGAATCGGAAATTTCGCCGCATCTTCAAATTTTCCTGCGCGAATAACCTCCCCCTCCCCCAATATCCACGGCGAAACGCCATCATAACCATCCACGATCCCGTCTACGATCGAATCGGCCCTCCCTCGGAAAGAAAAGGTTCTCATTAAAGCCCCTGGTAGACACGGGGTCGGAATCGCGACTAGGCGCAATTACACCGACACGGAATGACTAATGTCTTTTTTATCTATTCCGCCACCGTCGCCCACCCCTCCGCGCCGATGTCATTACGGGGTCGTTAATGTATCGCCTCTGGACTATTTCGGGACCGCCCTCGTTTCGCGCCTCGGAACGTTCGAC
>NW_006263543.1:548950-549514 GCF_000469605.1 Apis dorsata | reverse complement strand
CCTCCTCCTCCTCCTCCTCCTCTCCCCTCCCACAACCGAGGAGGAGGCTTCCTCCTGATTTCGTATGCGCCCGTACTCTCAGGGTTTAAAGTTGCGCGCCCGGTTATCGTTTAATGAAATCAACGGATGAGCGTCCAAGTTAAATGCGATCAAACCTCTCCAACCAACCTCTCTTCGATCGTGTGGGGGAGGAGGGAGGGATGAGAGAGGGGGTGGCAAGCGGGGAGAAGAGCGAGCTCCTCGAATCGCATTTTAATTTCCGACTGCCATTAGGGCTTCGACGGGAAGTCGATCGCGCCGACGCTTCTTTGAGCCATTATTGAGGGGAGAAAATTACGCGAGAAGGGGGAGAGGGGGACACGAGTGGGGTATTTCGAACGTTGAAGCCATTTCTTACCATTTTAACACGCGAGTCGAATATTCGGGATATTTCCATGTTATTTTCATATTTTTTTATCCAGTAACGGGGAATCTTGTCGAATGAAGCATCGAAAATTATTTTTGCAAAAGAAACAGAAAGACAATCACGAACGACTCATTCGTCGTCTAATTTCAAATTGATTT
>NW_006263543.1:544365-548926 GCF_000469605.1 Apis dorsata | reverse complement strand
AATCGAGGGAGAAAGATTATCGTTCGATATTTCGAATAGGAAAAAAAAAAAAAAAGAAAAGAGGGAAGTTCCTTTCGATCTTCCTTTTTAATTAACACACGTTTTAATCTCGAATCCAACATTTAACTAAGTGTGGCGATACATAACTCGATTCCGCATAAAGTTCTCGCAACGACGTGATTGAAGTAATCGCGGTAGAAATGGGCGCGGCGATCAGCGTGTTACGCTCAATTGTAATAAAGCTGGGGGAGAGGGTGGAGGAAGAATATATATATATATATACTCACGATCCATACACGAAGTCACGTCCCCGGGCAACGTTCAGAAAACGAAGTCGTTCACACTTACCTGAAACAAAAGAGAATTACTCGGTTAGTTACGCGATCGAAGATAAATCTCGGGTAGAAACTAGCCGCGCGGAGATTTTAATCGGCTCAAACGGGACATACCTTTATTTAATTAGCCTCGTGTGCAATTCTCGCGAAAAATTTCCATATCGGTCATCTCGAAACGATTTAGGATTTTTTATTGTTTTCTTTGTTTTCTTTTCTTCATCGTCATAAACAAGAAGATATAAACTTCTTACAGATCAAATTCTCGCAACGACGTGATTGATATTTTTCTTTCTTCCCTCCCCTTTCTTTCTCTCTTCGTTCGAGCTTCGAACATTCCCACGAACGATCCCCTCCCCCACGAAATCGAATGATCGAGGAGGAGACGCGGATAAGCATCGGTAAATAAACCGTTCGGGCATAAAATTCAATTCTTCCCTGTGCACGAGGGAGGAGGGAGGAGGGAAAGTAATGGCGCATAAGCTCGCTTTATATAGGCTTCCTCGAGCTCGAGACAGCTTGCGCTCCTCGATGCGCGCACAGTCAGATGATCCCTGTGTACTTCGAGGAATTGAGAGTGGTAAGGACCCATTCATCGACTCTTCCAACCGTAGCAAGAAGGAATAGTTTCCTCTTTCTCCGAGGAAGAATCGATGTGACAAACCACGAGATTAATTTTTCCTTCTCTGCACGCGGAAGATGAAGAGCAAGAAGGAGTTTTCTCTCCGCGCCACGCGGTACACGAACACGGTGCACCACCGCGTACTCCACCCTCGCCCCCGTAATGGCACTTGGCGGCAAGACTCTTTTGCGGCGCGAGAACGGTATTGTCTTTTTACGGCCACCGCAGGCAACGGCGTTCCTCGACGCCCAGAAGGGAGGGAACCGTTTCCACAGTCCTCCTCCTCCTCCTTCTCGAGCACCTCCACCTCCGGCTGCCGGCATTATCCGGCCGAGATCACCTTTTTACCGGTCGTTGCGACCTCGTCATTCCTTCCTTATCTCTGGGAATTTCTCCCCCCACGAGAACTCGAGGAGAAGAGCGGAGGAGGAGGAGGAGGAGGAGGAGGAAGACGAAGACGAGGACGAAGGATCTGGAAGGGTGGAGAGGCCGTGACGAGGTCGTCAAATCCTTGGGCCGATTGAAAATTATACAGGGATCAAGTTTACGAGCGGACGCTTTACCCGCTCTCAAAGAGACGAGCAACCTGCTACCTCCCGCGATAGCGGCAGGAACCGATCGTTCGCTCGCTGTTTTATGAACTACGCGTGCCACGCGTGTGCTATGACGCGTTTCGTGCGATGATGCAGTGGGTCAGTGGAACGACGGAGAGAAAAACCTTCTCTCTCAAGAAGTTGTACGCGATTAATGATGCTGATAAAGCGGCCGATACATCGTCCCGCTATCTCCTTCTCGTGTTTCACTTGTATCGTTTGATTTTTATCAGTTTATACGAAGGAAACGTAATACGTGTTCGAGATCGACAACGTATTTTGAAGAATTAATATTTTCCGTGTACGATTGATGATACATACGATTATAAATAATTATCGATATTGGCGATATTATTACCGATATTAATCGATCCTCGTAGAGAGGGACGTGTAATTAAACGTGTTCTAAAGTAATTTTTAAATCATCCCCTCTTCCCTGCCCCCGATATGAAAAAAATCCTTCGAACTGACTCAACTCCTAAACGGATGTATGCAAATTATACGATTTATACGACTTGGAGCCGTTGGACTTGGCAGAACCAGTAACCGATCGCTCGAAAAAAATCGCTAACGAGCACTTTGTCCGATGAAACCCGTAACGATTGATGTTTGAAATTACGAAGGGGCCGTGGACACGCACGCGCAGATTAACGAGCAGAGACGGGAGAATTACGGAAGAACCGGAACCGCCGGCTCGGCGATCCACGCGCGATAATTGCTCGTTTCATGGGGACACGATGGGATTATAAGTAAGGAATTATGCAGCGTCGTAAACAGGCGATGCTTTCACGTCTGGAGGAAACGTTGGCACTCGTTAAACGGTTGCTGCCGACTATCGTCGATTTATTCGCGCGTGTTGTCGCGGCCACGTTGTAACTACTCCATTAGCGGGCGAGTGTATACAAGCATTAAGCTCCGATTTGATGTAGAATATGCCAAGTTTTTCTTGGCCAGAGACCTTGCACCTTCCGTCTTATTATTAGATTTTCTTTTTTTTACTTTTTTTTTTTTTTTTTTTTTGCATTCCACGCGTTGTAATAAATGCGTGCGTGAAAAATGATTCCTTTCCGTATAATAACGTCGATCTGTCGATTGTTATCGACGTTGTGAAGAAGGAAAAAAAAGACTTCAATATAAATAAATATTCCTCGTAACAAGATTATAACAAGATGATTAAAATGATCGAATAATAAGACACGATTGTAGAAACAAAGTTAGGAAGGAATATTTTTCTTTTTTTTAATCCAAGCCAATTCTGATTCCACGAGCGAGAGAGGAACGATAAAATGAATCGGCTCAGATGCGACGTAATAATCAAGGTCCTATAGCGTGGAAACGCGGGGGAATTTTCGCGATAAGACTATTTTTTTATTCGAGGCACTCGAAGAGTGTGAAAACGTCACGAGCAGGAGTCGGCCGAGCACCTCTCGTCGTTTTGAACGACTTCTTCGCGGCCTGTCGGCGTGACGGCCGCGTCAATGACGGCACGTGGTTCACGCGTGCATAAATAATTCACGCTGTCACGCGCACGAATAACGGTCGTGCTTCGCTCTCAATTAAGCGACCCGCGTCGTCTAGACGTGCCCGCGAAATCCGGCGAGATGCTGCCGCTTTTGGGAGGCAGGGGAGGAGGGGGGAAACGCGGTCAAGAGAGGCACGAGCGAAACTCAATTTATTTATTTTTAATTTTGAGAACAAAAAGGGGAAAAAAAAAAAAGAAATTTTCCACGCCCTTTCCATTCGTCGGGACCACTAACTTTACTCGTCATTCTGTGATATAGAAAAAGAGAGGAAAAGAGAGTTTGAGAATTATTCTCGTAAAAAAAAAAAAATCACAGTTTTCGTTATAAACGTAACAGGGGAAATTTGAAATTGGAAAAAAAATAATTCCTTGGTGTTTCAAATTTCGTATAAACCAAAAAAAAAAAAAAAAAGAAAAACGATGGAAATAAAACGCACGGATAATTAAAATGGATTATTCCCTATTTATTTATCGTACGTAATTAAACTAAAGTCGAGTGGGGAGACAAAGGTTGCAACGAAAGGGAAAATATCGCATTGCGTCTACCGTCGACTCGAGATTTTCATCGAGAACAAGGAAACGTAGTTGGAAAGTTAATGCCTGCCGCGGTAATGGGGTATCTCTGTAAGTAAAGCCCCACCCCCGCCCCCTTCTCTCCATTACAACGAAGCGAGGCCGGACTCCATACGTTAGGCGCGCAGACAGCCTCAAATTGCTTCATTAGCCGCGCGATATTTTATATAAATTGGAAGGCTAAATTACCTGACGGCGGACATCGGCGAAAAATTCGTAATTAGAGCGAGTAAAATAGCGCGGGAACGAGAGGGGGTGCGAATTAGAAAAGCCAAAGATGGCGAAAGAGGAGAGGAAATTCGTGAGGCTGTTTGTTAAAATTATCCCTTGCAAACGAATGCCTGATCTTTTCGATTCACCTAAACGATTCTTCACGAGGATCTAAATCGTTTCTTGAAGATCTTGAAAACGTTAAAAAACGTACAAATAATTAATTCAAGACTATACCCAGTCAGATCAACCAGAAGATCTTCCTTCCAGCAATTCCACTCGACCGTTAACCGCGCTTCTTCATCGCTTCCCTACGTACAACCGAGTTGCCACCGATCGAAGACACCCTGTTTCATTCTCAACCCTTGTTTCAACGATTTTAAATGAATCGAGGAACGAGTGGAGAAAGGAGAGACTCTTCCCTGGACGAATCGTCGCCGAGAAAGAAAGAGGGAAGCCGTTTTTACTTAATTTCCTTGGCGGGCGAAAACTTCTTATTATCATCTCTCGACGTGTTCCGAGTTTTTTCATCCCTCCCCCTCCTCTTTTCTCTTTCCAACGAGAGACAAAAGCGGGATCCCCAGAAGGATGTCTCTTGTGAAGAGGGGGAGAGGAGGGTGGTTGGAGTCGAAATGAATTGGCAACTTTTAATTAAGATAGTATCGTGCTCGCTTCCTCGTCCCCGCTCGCGAGGATGCTCTCCTTTCTC
>NW_006263543.1:543163-544293 GCF_000469605.1 Apis dorsata | reverse complement strand
GGGAAATCGGCGGAGAAGACTGTTCCGCCTTACGAACCTAACGAAACAGGGGGAGGGAGGAGGGTTGGCGTTTCTTCGAGGGACGCGGTTAGCATTCTTTTTGTTCATGCCAACTATTCATCATGGGTGACACTTCTCGAGATAGAAGGGAATCGTGCCCTCCCCTTCTCTTCCGCGCGAGAAGAAAGGGAGAGGCCGATCTCTTCCTCCTCTTGCCCTGGGGATTTCCTAATGTGGGCCCCGACTACCCACCCACCCCTCTTCGTTGCACCGGGGAGGAGGATCTGTCTTCGCGTAACAACGCATCGAGCACGCTGCGAGGGAGATTTTAATCTCTCGTTTTAAACGGAGATGATGATGATGATGATGATGATGATGATGATGATGATGATTCGTCACCATCGAACGAAGCAAAATTCACGAGTTAAATTCACAAGTTTCTCTAGCTGCTGGGCCTAGACCATCTAGCCCTTGGATCGACTCTTTGTATGTTCCTCGAACGAAACCGAAGATAGCAAAGTATTCTACTCTAAACATAATTGACTATTCACAAAATCTTTATCGACTGTTTACAAGAATCCAATTATGTGAACTATTATATGATGGGCAAAGTTTAACAGTTGATGTTACTTTCATTCATTGTTCAAAATATAATAATAATCACGGAACAATTGTAATGCGAAACGATCTGCACATATAATAGCCATATCGAGTAAATATTATTTAACCATTTCAACGAGTAATCACTTAAAGTAACTCTATTATTAATTGGCCAACTTCGACAAAACGTTGGTGCTCGAACGAGATCCCCCCTCCCTCGTTGCTATTTCGATTGCCATCGTCTCTGAACAAACCGTAAACTCGCATCGATTATTAAATCCCTCTTTTCACTTTCAACGCGAAAGGAAGGAGAGGTAACTCGAGGCCGCTCCAATTTGACAAGGGCAAAGTTATGTCGGCCAGGTTTGGGAGAAGAGTGGAGGACGAGAGAGAGAAAGAGTCGGGGGAGGATGTGAATAATAAATGCGAGTCGCGAGGAAATAACGTAATCATGGGAAGCGCGACGTGTGACACGCGTGCCATTTTTCCCTCGCCTCTTTCGAACGAAAGCCTTTTTTTCAGCGGAGCCT
>NW_006263543.1:542866-543154 GCF_000469605.1 Apis dorsata | reverse complement strand
CCAGCCTTGGGTCCCTCCCCTCCCCCTCTTCCTCCACCCCAAAGGAGGCCAGGCGCGCGCCTGGCTCGGTCCGCGATCCCTGCGAAAACGAGAACGGGGGTGGAAAGGAGGAGGGTTTGGTAACCGGCAGGTGGCTGTTAACGTCCCCCGGGAGCCTCTGATAAAAACAAATGGTGGCGCGAAGGCAAGACCGGGAAAGAGGAGGGTTCCACGCCCTTGCACTCCCGCCTGAGAAAGAAATAAAGAAATTACTCGGTGCCGCGCCCTCGTGTAAACAGAGCCGATGAA
>NW_006263543.1:539733-542858 GCF_000469605.1 Apis dorsata | reverse complement strand
GGAGGGAATTTTCTTTTTTCTTTTTTCTTTTTTTTTTTTTTTCCACCTCGAAGAAGAACAGACTTTAATCGCGCCGCGCGAAATTAAGCCTCTCCTCCATGGACCATCCCCCATAAGGGATGCTCCGTGGAACGTGTCGCGTTAATCGAGTGTCGACGTTTCTCATCTTCATCGTTGGATCAAGATCGGAGTTTTATTATTATCGTTTCTTCGAAGTGTTAATCTACCGGTTTGTGAGGCGACGATCGATGGTTTTTTTCTCACCTTCTTGAAAGAGATACTTGTAATAAAATAGTTCGAACGTTAAATTGTATAATATAAAATTGTGTGCATTGCGTTTCAAGTTCAACGATTCTAGATTCTAGATATATTCCTAATCGATATTTATTGCTAATAAAGGAAGACCACCACCAGATAATAAACAGGGGAAACGAAAAGATTTAAACTAGAAGTTTAAAAAAGATCATCCCCCCGGCGAGGAGTAACCGACCAGGAAACCTTCTTACCTCGACCCGCTCGGGGGTGTGGGTAACCGTTAATAAAGTTAGGATTCTCAGTAGGGAGGATAACTCGCCGCGAAGATGGCAATATAAAGTCGTCGTTCGTCCTCGTAACGATGCTTTATATAACTGTATCAAAGAGAGAGAGAGAGAGAGGCCGCGACCCCCCTCATTCTCACGGCGTTGCCACTCCATAGAATATTTAAGGTTCAATTTCATACCATCGCGGTGGGTGTCTCAGTTCATATTAAAAAAGAAGGCAATAAAACCGTGTGCCGCACGCTCGAAAGCGAACAACGATAAGCGGGAGAGAAAAAGAGAAAGAGAGAGAGAGAGAGAGATGAGGAGATAGTCGCGCGGAAAGCGAAAGAAATTGCGAAGAGGTGGTGGTCGATAGATCGAGGAAGAGCGGCACGATGACGGTGCATCCCCCGTGGCGTGCCACTTTCCACGTTACGTGCGATTATTATTCATTATGCGACGCGTGCATCGCGCGAGATCGCGAGAGGATCGGCCCGCGTACGCGTGCGGGTACGAGGGCTCGTTGAATTGCAAATTCAAGTCGGAGGAGGTGAAGAAACGAGAGAGGATCGGGCGACAGGGGGTTGGACGGGATCTAGGACGCGGTGAGAAAAAGAAAAAAGAAAAAGGAGGAAGCGAGGAGGCCGGCCGAAAACCAGAAATTTTGCATACACGCGCGCGTCCCACCAGACACCCATCCATTTCTTTCGACGCGCATTTTGCATACGCGCAACACGCCTTTTCTCCGCGCCATCTTCCTCCCCCCCTCCTTTCTTCCGTCCTCCTCTCCTCTCTCCCGCGAACGAGTCGTAATTCTCTCTCTCTCTCTCTCTCTCTTTCTCCACGTGACGTATCATTATGGTTACGATATTAGGCATACGAGGCAAACTACAACAAGCGGTTATATTCCATCGAAACGAGCTCTCGTCTCTTCTCTGGAAACGCTTTTTCCTTCCCTCCGTCGTGCTGCCGCGGAGAGATAAGAAGGGAAAATGGAAAGAGAATTTTTTGGTTCCACGTGATGTGAACCACGGTTTCGATCGCTATTGATAGAATAATTTTGATAAATCAGACGCGAATAGAGAAGCGAATCGAAGAAACTTCAATGCGCACAATCTGTGATCTGTGTATTAACTTTGATCCCTCGATCCCCAAGATCAATATGTCGAGACGCGTTCGATTCCATAGAATAAACATCCCTAACTCTGCAGCTCGACCGAGGATGCTCTAAAAATAGTGGATCGAAACGGGAATCCGTCCGCCAGGGGTAATTTCTCGGCGCAAATCCGCCATTACGATACGGGCGGACATCATGCGCCGACAACCGGATCACAGAGTGCAACGCTCGCGATTTGCAACCCCCCTCCCCGCTTTTTATCACTCTCGGTCAGGTTCAACCCTTCCACGCACTGGCCCCCAGCTACACACCTAATGACTCGGCGAGTAGAGACAAAAGGGTTCATTTGCCAAGGCGGCAGGTGTAGGCACGAAACTACTTCCCTTTCCCTCTTTCCTCCTCCTCCTCCTCCTCCTCCTCCTCCTTCTTTCTCCGCCTTTCTTCTCATCCCGGTTCCGTTGGCTGGTCCCGATATTACAAGTCACTGTTTTCCTGTGCGTGAACGCATCTGCCTGCTTTGCTTTTCTTCTTGCTTTCCTTCGTGAAAGGGCACGGAATTGAGAAAAGAACTGGGCGGGTAATTAACCGAATGGAATGGAAAAGAAAAAGAAAGGCCATTTATTGCGCGATCATTAAGCGCTCTTTGTCGATGAATTCGCGGACTCCTGATTGCAATCTACGTAAACGTAATCAGAAGGATCATCTTGGCCGCCTTTTTTGCAAGAAGAGTTCCGCTTCTTGCGCGAGGTCGTGGTCGATGACTCGCGGCTTCGCTGTTTTCTCCCTTTTTAAGTCGTTTAATTACCGAGATGCGTTTATGAATGACGCTTAATTCACGGTTTCTTCCTGTTTTCGCACGATAAATAGAATTAAACGTTGGCGCGCGATTATTCGATCATACGTATAAATATTTTCACAAACGAGACGTGTCCTTTCTTTAATCTTCTATCAAGAAGAAACGTTATTTCATCCTTCGTTGATATTAATTCTATATTTCACCCGGTCCGAACAATTAACGTTTATTGTTCGTTGCTCGAGAGTTGATTTTTCACAGCAGAAAATCGTCGTCCCGATAAACAATCCCTTAAATATATTTCACGCTTCCCCCATCCTCCCCAAAAAACTACCCCCCCTCTAAAAATTCACTCATTTCAAGGTCGCGCGCTTATCTACCTTCTCAAGACACCTGCAACTTCGCCAAAGTTCCCGGCTGTCACTCGAAAGCGTCCTCTTCATCAGATATCCCGCGGCATAACCGAGTGGAAATCTTCGCGCGGGCACAAGTGCACGCCCCTCTCCTGGGCCACCCCCTAAGGGGGTGTGGGAGGTAGGTCTCTCGGCCGACCTTAAGATATTAAGCACTTTACCCGCGATTAGATCTCTCATTGTGCCGCTCGGTGTCAGACAAGCGGTTCGTTAGGTCCCTGGAGAGAGAGAGGAGGAGAAGAGAGGAAGGGAGGGAGGGAGAGGCTGAGTTCCGTTGAAGA
>NW_006263543.1:538806-539519 GCF_000469605.1 Apis dorsata | reverse complement strand
GAGAGAGAGAGAGAGAGAGAGGGGAGAGGCCGACTCGTCTAACTGCTGTATAATTTCCTGCAACGACACCTTCATTGTGAGCCCCGCCGTTTCATTCTTATCGCGGTGTCCCAGGGTGAGAGAGGGTTGCGAGAGGCCGCTCCCCGTGAATGCCAGAGCGGAAACTCTGTGACGCGGCGAGGATTTTCTACCGCTTGTACTTTGCGTAAGCCTCGTGCTGGAATCTCGCTCGTCTTTGCCCTCGGTGTATTTTAAGGGATGTTAAGTGATGTAGGTGGAGGGGGGAGTGAATGGTGAGAAAATTTTTAGGGAAGGGCGGGTTCATCGATGTGAGAAGATGAAGAAGAATGTGTAAGAATGGATTCCGATTTTATTCTCTCCTTCGTTTCGATTTTGTTTCGATTGTATTATAGAATTATAGAATTAAGGATATGGCGTTATTGTATTAATATTTTTACAATCTATTATTAGTTGTTGAATCAACATTGGTTTATCTAAAATCTCGTATAAATCAAAGGAGAGAATCTACGATATAATTCACTCACAGTTTCAATAATGAGATGTATTCTTTACGTATTCGTTACGAATGATATAAATGGAGATCAATGAGATGCAAACGATAGGTCACTTATAAATCATTGGAATCGATCGATATGCGATTTAACGATCCATGGAAGATCTATATTTTTATATTATTAGCGAAGTAATTTGCA
>NW_006263543.1:538180-538680 GCF_000469605.1 Apis dorsata | reverse complement strand
AAAAAAAAAAAAAGGAAAGGAAAAAAACGTTTAAAGTGGAATACAATCGATCGTGATCTTAAATCTTTCGAAATCGAAATCGAGATCGTCGTTTTTCCTTCGGTGAATAAGAGAAATGCCAAATTTGCTCGAAAGATTGTACGACAAGATGTGAATCGACACAAGGGAAGCATCCGCGTGATGGCGGATGTGTTGACAAAAGTGTTCATCGATGAGAATACTTGTCCATTGTGAATTAATGAAGCACGGGAAAAAATGCGATTAGCAATGTTAATGAACGTAATCGCGCTTAGAATGTACTCTATTTTTTTTTTTCCTCGGGAGAACATCGTCGACACGGCTATTATTATAAAATATTCTGATGAATATTCGAAAGTTCATTAAATAATTATCGCAAAAACAAGCTTTGTCAACGATGTAATCCTGTATTTTTCATGCTCGTTACATAAAGATGTCAATTATTCTTGACTTTGCTTTGCGATTTAATTTCAAATGCGTTT
>NW_006263543.1:536331-537937 GCF_000469605.1 Apis dorsata | reverse complement strand
CTTCTCTCTATCTCTCTCTTTTTCTTATTTTTTAATTTTTTTTTTTTTTTTTTTTTTAATAACGCATATTAATCTTGAAACACAGAAGGGGAGAGAAGAAAAAAAGCAAAAAAAAGAAATTCATTTCATATATATTCTTTTTTTACCGAACAATTTTAATATGTAAACTTTTTGTACTTCTATGTTTATTATTCTTTCTTGCTAAACGATTTTAATACGTAAATTTTTTTTCTTTCAGATCCACGAAATGCCCGAGGTCATTATGGATGGATGAATAAGTATGATAACACTTTTCTAATGACTCTAAAACCGAAACCAATTACATATAAAGAAAAAAAAAATTACACGAGATTATGTTCTTATAAAAATATTTCAAGTTCACTAATAGCTCGATCAATCGAAAAGAAATTAATTGGAAGGTAGATTCAATTTTGAAGTATATCGATTATCCAAATTCTCGATTGGAATACCAACGAAAAATTATACGAAATAAAAATCTATATCTGTATCTCTAAAAAAAAAAAATTTCCAACGCGAGAAACAAGTTCTCAGACGAAGGAGGAGACGAAGGAATTTCGTGACAGTGCGAAGACTGTCTCCCACGATCGGAAAGGATCGCCTGCGCATTTGAAAAGCGTGAATGGACCCAATCACGAGCCAGTTGTCCCCTTCGAGGGGACCTCCCTCCTCTCCAGAGAAACACCACCGTGCCCCGGCCAGATTCACAGTTTGTTTTCACAGCAAAAGCAAACCTGGCGAGCGTCCACTCGAGCGACGCTCGATTACTCGACACAACAAACATCGTTGCCCGCTTCCAAGCATCCCTCTTCCATGCCCTCGTTTCGTCCTCCTTCCTCCGCTATTTTATCGTGGGGATGGGAAGAAGGGATCCAACAAAGATCACACGAATCGACGACGTATGATGATGGAAAACCGATTGCCACGCGATCGAATCAACCGAATCTCACTTAGAATTCAAACGACAAATTCGTTCGATCGATGAATCCCTCAAGTTTCCAACGAATGAGAATAAATGCCAATCGATTAATTCATAGCTTTTATACCATCATAGCCTTCCTAGGATAAATACAACGAATCAAAAAAGATATTTGATGTAGACATCAATTGTTGTCTGAGAACAACTCTTTATAACAAGATATAATTAGATTATTGAAACTTACAATGCTTCGTTAGAGAAGCAATACGCTCAGAAACGATTGTCGTTTAATTATTCTTCTATCTTCACCTTAAGAAATGCTAGATAAGAATATTCTAACTGAAGTGTACGATGTAGATGATGAAGCGACAGTTCATCACACGTTCCAGGGGGAGGGGGAGGAGAGGTCGAGTTGAAGGAGGAGCAGCGCAGGAACAAGAAGAGGACCAAGCATGAACAATGTCGTGAAGCGACAGAGAGGGTGAAATATTTCGGTGAAGAAACGAGGAAAGGAGAAAGGGAGGGGAGGTCGAAGAGTTTTTGCGGATTCGCCACGCAAGCCGACCGCAAAATCAGGAATGAATGAAGAAGTGACACAATGCAACGTTTGCAGGCGGGCAGGGAGATACCTCTAAGCGCCCCCGGAATCGGCAACCCCCCTGCTTTACC
>NW_006263543.1:531159-536163 GCF_000469605.1 Apis dorsata | reverse complement strand
TCCTCCCTCCTCCCCTCGACATTCGAACCATTCACCTCGAATAGAAAAAAAAAACAGGGGAGGAGGAAGGGGGGCGAAAAAGGGCAGACAAGAGAGCGAGAAGAAGAGAAGAAGCAGGTCGATTTAAAGAGAGCATTGATGCGTGGCCAGAAACTGGGTGGTGAGCTACCTCCCTCCTTTTTTTTCATTGTATCGGGATCAAAGTTGTGTAAGAGGCCGCAAGGGCATCGAATGTCGAGGGGATCTGCATGTGACGGATCGCGGGAATCCGTCACGAGTCACGGGGATTCTCTCGTTTCGCCACTTTTCCGTCGCTGCCCACCCACCAATTCGCTTCATCCTTGCTCTCTTCTTAAGGAGAAGAAAAGAGGGTATTTACGGAATTTTTTATCCGAAAAAGAAAAGATGGAAAAAGAAATTTTCAAATGTTTCCTTCTCACGAAAAAAGGGGTAGCCAGGAGGTGGCGAATACGTTTTTCCAAGAAAGGAAGCGAGTGAGAGCGTGGTGTTGGGCGATCGAAAAACCGGCGAAATATTAAACGGCTTGTAAAAGCGCGAAAGGTTTGATATTCCGAGACGAAACGGGGTAAAGCGGCGTTTACTCGCGGGAATCGCGCGAAGGTGTTTAGCGGCCGGCCTTGTCCCGTTCGCGCCTTGTCACGAATCAATCGAGGGAAACGAGCCGTGACCACCACCGACGTCTCTCCTTTTTTCTCGTCCGCGCGTTAAATCGGCTCGACGAAACAAACCCGGCGAAAAAGACCGGTGACTAATGAAATTCTCTCCTTCCGCGCGAGGAACACGCTTTCGACTTCTTTTTCCTCCCGGACACCGTAAATCCGCGAGCACCCGTTTCTTACCGAGAAAAAAATTTCTCGCGAATAAGAAGTGTATTACCCGTGTTGATCCGATATCATCCTCGTCGCGTATTTGAAATGGAAACTTATCGTTTACGATATTTACGCAATTATTCTAGTATTGTTTTGCTTTCTTTCTTTCTTTTTTTTTTTTTTAAGCTAATCCTTTGTTGAACAACTCTTGTGAACACTCTTTTGAACCAACTCGTCGATCGTCGTGATTTCAAAAGTATCTGATCTTGTCTTACAATAAAATTGAAATTTCGATGTAAATCTTTCGTACAAATCATTTTAATCGTTAATAATTATCGTTATAAGCAGAAAGTGGGGAGAGAAAGATACTTTTAGAAGAATGATTGTAAATTAAAAAGAAGGAAAAGTACTGTATTTTTTTAAATACATTTTTAAAACGTTAGGAATAGCTAACAAGTATTCAATTTCGAATTAAACAATGGGGGGAACGTAGTTAACCCAAGACATTTATTCAAATGAAAGGCATTCGCGAGAGACTCGCGAAAAATGGCGCGATAAGCGCGGAGAAAAACGCAATTACGTAACGGCATTACGGGGACGGTAATGGCGCGCCACGTCCCTTCCTCGACTTCCACCCTCCACGCTGAACCATTTCACCGGGTCCCCGCCGTTTTCAATCATACACATCAGTGAGTTTCATTATTACCGAGTTTCCACCCATTCTTCGAGTTCTTCCTTTTCGGGACCAGACCTCTCTCCGACTTGACTCTCCGAGCCAATAAGTCCCCGTGCAATCGATAAACTGCCATTATCCTTTTCCAATCCTTCGTGCGAGTATCGAGATAAATTATTAACAAGAAACGTTTCGTTCCTCCCAAAATTCCTTTCCAAAATATCGTTAAATTTAATTCATAAAAATCTTGCATTGAAATCAAGATCTCATCAGCTTCCAATTTTTTTCTTCTGAACAAATTTTCTTCCTTGAAAATCGATCGAAAAACGTGTCAATCGCTGTAATATAATTATAGCAATCCATTGGAATATATATTTCCACCATTCGTACCTTCGTTCGAAACTTCTTACTTCGGTTTAAAGAAGCTATAAAGGGTCAAGTTTATCCGCAAGCAGGCCGGGGAGGGAGGGGGAAAAGGCCGATATCTTTCGAAAGAGCGTGTTTATGGGAGCAGCCACACACCCGTAACATCTGTTCCAGAAACAAGCCGGCGTACAATTCCAAGGAATACCTCGTTCAGCCGGCGATGTTCTTTTCTTTCGACCGCAGAGCACCACCCTCGATACCGCAACTAAAGTAAAAGGGAATCTCGGGCCGCGTTAAGTTTCTTCTTTGAGAACGATAATTTCCATCTAACGCGATCTAATATCGATACGATGATGCAATTCTCGAATGAGAATTTTTTTCTTCTCAACAAATTTTCTTCCTTGAAATTTCGAGAGAGAGAAGAGCGTGTTAGAGAGCACGAGACGTCGTCCTCCTGCGTGTAAACGGTAATCTTATAAAGCATCGATTTTACGAGAGGGTAATTTCGCGAGAGGCGGAAGGACGGAAGGAATTTCGTATAATCGTTTGTGCCACGAGACGACACACCAGATGGCGTATCGACTCGTTAACCAGCGGCGGTTCGAGCCGAATGAGATAAAGCCACGGCTCTTGACGTCGCGTTTACGCCGTACACGCAATAAAAGTCAAAAGGCGACGTCGACGAGGGACGGGCAGGCAAAAAATATCAACCCGCCAGTGGAACACCCCGCGTATCCTCGTCCTCGTCTTTTCCTCCCACCTTCGTATTCTCGCGTCTTATTCAACGCGTGATGATCTCAGCCTTCTCTCGCGCCCCTTGCTGAAAACGCGCACGAGACCCACCATTTACGACCGTACTTTGCGGTTTTCGGAGTTTCTTGCGTTGCCACACGCTACTTCGAAGACGTAAGCAGTCGGTGGAAAACTGAGACTCTGGTGTTCGTGTTCGGGGAATCGATGTTGCGTGGAGGATGTGAATATTTAGGCGAAATGGTAACTTTTTTCTTTTTCCTTCCTTTTTTCTTTTTTCTTTTTTTTTTTTTTTTTTGAGGGTTCTAGGAACCTGGATCGTGTCGATACCAGGTTTTTTAACAATTCTATTTCTGGAATTACAAAGTAGGTTAAGTAAAAAATCTTTGTTCATAGCAGATCTCTAGTTGGCTACCAAAGAAGTAAGAAATAGAAAAGAAAGGAAAAAGCGTATCATTTACACGTATTTACAAACAAGCCAGGCTCTCTTTGTCCAAAATTTTCTTATCATGGATGAATGGTATTAGAAGAGAGATAGTCGTTTCAATATCAATCTCCTCGTCCACTAGATCAAACCAAAATTCCTTTTCCCTGAACCAGAAAGAATCTCGAAAGAATTCGTTAGAACATTTGTTACCAGATAGCAAGCTGGCCATAACTCGCGCATATGTTTACTATACCTATAAACCACATTTTTGCAAATCCACAGATACACAATCTCGTCCGAACAAGTCCACTTTCCGGTGTAATTGATTCCTTTATCTGGCCCCGATAAAACTCGAAAGCGGTTTTTCGTTTCCTTCCCTCCTCCTCCTCGCAATTTCGAGGAATTTCGCTCCTACCTTTTTTTTTTTTTTTTCTTCTCTTTTCCAACATCCAAATCTACAGGGCAGAACAACAAGGTACCCTTCCTCTCGCGAAATTACCCTCTCGTAAAATCGATGCTTTATAAGATTACCTCGTACCGTTTACACGCAGGAGGACGACGTCGCTCTCGCGCTCTCTAACACGCTCTTCTCTCTCTCTCTCTCTCGAAAGCGATCTCGAGAGAGAGAGAGAGGGAGAGAGAGAGTGAGAGCACGTTCACGCGCTTACGTTAGAGTTCGACGACTTATCTTGGGTCGATGCCGGATGTTATCTCAGGAGGAGGCGCGGGTGAACTTTGTCTTTCGGTTATCGTTTCGCCTTCCGTATTTCGAAACCGCGAGCAATTTGTTTTCGCGGACCTGTGATCACCACTGCTCCTCCTCGGGCAAATGACCCCTTCCTTCCAACGCTTTATCTATTCGCGTCTGGAGGAAGCAGGAGGAGCGCGGATATTTCGAAATACATCGATCGAGGGCCGTGCACTTTCCATCGGGTCGGCCATTACGGGAAGGCAAACGCGTTTATCGAGACACCGTGTGTTTCTTACCACACGAATTTCGAATACACTCTGCACGACGAGGTTTATCAAATCGAGGAATGCGGCCTACGCTGAAGGGAGATCCGGACGATTGAACGTAATATGCAAATACGAATATATAAATACGGTGATTCGGTGGTAATTGTCTTAAGGTCAGATAAACAGTTTCGCCAAGTCTCGTTGATTCGCGGCCGGAATTCGGAATTAGGAATTAAATTTTACAACTGACCGATATAATAAAATTGATTGGATTTGATATCTCGCGTGAAAAGGTTCTCGAGTTAAATGAATAAATTCGAACTCGAGGATTGTCGCGGATCATTTAACCTGACCAGAATCGACTAGAACCGATTTTGAATCCATCCGTGTACGTTTCAATCCTTTATTGGCCATAATTATTTTTATGCTTCGCGAATCGTGTCGTTGATGTATCATAAGATTATCCAATTATGTAGAATACCGCAAAGGATCAATTAACTTAAGCAGTATTCGGATTAAAATTTTCAGATAGTACAATTTTCAGCGAATAATGCATATTTTCCTTCATTCCTTTCGATAATAAAATCAAATCAAATTAAAAGAAGTTGAAGAACAGCGAAAAATTGCGAGGAATTGTTGAAAAATCTCCAAAGGATCAATCAATTTAAGCAGTATTCGGATTAAAGTTTTCAAATAATACAATTTTCAGCGAATAATGCATACTCCTTTCGATAATAAAATCAAATCAAATCAAAAAGGAATTGAAGAACAGCGAGGAATTGTCGAAATATCTGCAGTGATTCTCCACTTCCATTCTGGAGCGTTTCCATTGAGGAAAAGGGTTGGGCCCAACGTCGCCACCCTCTTTTCAAGCACGCGTCGCGTGTTGCTCGGCCGCTAGAGCACGCTTCCATCCGCCCGACTCCAGCGGCGGGCTCTGCGGTCGTTTTAACAACGTGGCAACCTCTTTTGTAGACCGCACGCTTGTAAACCAAGGATGA
>NW_006263543.1:526731-530812 GCF_000469605.1 Apis dorsata | reverse complement strand
AAAAAAAAAAAAAAAAAAAAGGAAAACGCTCGGCCCCCAACCCCCTCCCCGGCCGGCGTTTAACCACCGACCACCGCTCCTTTATATTTCCACCTTGCGCGTCCCGTTTTTATCCCCCAAGGATTCAATCGTTGTGCGGTTTCCGTTCCCGGCGCGGTCAACCGTGGCCAACCCGTTCCTCCACGTTTCCAGAGGAACCCTCCTCTAGCACTCGAGTCTCCACCCGAGTTTTGCTGCGAGTCNNNGAGTGGTACGCGCGTGGCGTCACACGATACACCACCGATACATCCGCCATCGGTGGATCTCGTTTCGTTCTTCTCGAGAGAGGGAATTGGGTTACGAATTCCTGGCTTTAGACTCGATAGTTTCGGCTCGAGAGAAGAGGGTGCTGCTCTTGGAGGGTGCGATTGAGGATCGCTCCTTGACGATCGAGGTTGTTGAAACGGGAGTGAGAAGGTCGAGAAGTAACGCGTGGGGATTTTTTTGGGAACTAAGAGTTTTTACAAAGCTGATTGTGAAGGATATTTATTCACCAACGAGTTTATCTCGATTACGAGCGTGTAATTATATTTCCTCGACAGATATAAATTTAAATAAAACGTGCGCATCATCTAAAATTCGATGATAGGGAAATGAGAATATAATTCGAAAACAGAGGAAAGTCGAAAATATTGAGAAATTTTCATCGAGATACAAAAAAAATTCCTTTACGAAGGAATCGATTATAAATAAACTCATCGAAATTGCGGAAGAAAAATATTCGACCGTTAAAAAATTTCCATCGAAAATAGTTGGCCAATGAGCGGCGCGGGATATGAACGGGAGAATTCGAAAAGAGAAAAAGACAAGCGGTATGGCGAGCGGAAAGCGACACGAAGGTGAACGCAGAAAATGCGGGGACGCATCGAGGTTACGCGCGCGAGTTCCTCGTGGCGAGGCTCGAAGAGGACGACACTCCGCTCTCTGTATTTTTGCACGACTCCTTTCCTCTTCTCTCCTCTCGTATCCGCGCCTCGTCGTGAGTCACGCTCTATATTTAGACGCTTGTAGACGCGTACTCGCGGCTCGAGCGTGCTCACGCGCACGAGCTTCGCAAAAATATGTCATACTTCTCCTTTATATATATATATCTATGCGCTTGTATCTATGCGCCCACCAAGATATCTTTGCCCTTTGACCGTGATGTGTGGTCCCTCGTGAAACCCTTGAGAGACCCGATGCTTCGAAACTTTGTTTGAACCTCTCCACCGCTTATCCACTCCGTTTAATGGCCGATTCGAGGAATTTTGTAAAAAGAAAGTAATAGGATGAATTTCATTCCCTTCTTTTTTCTTCTTCAATTTTTCGAATCATATTTATTCCTGGACGAAGAACATCGAATGACATTTCGATACGATAATTCAGAAATATTCGAAAAACGCGCAAAATCGTAGAGAGGAGGAGATTACTTTATCGAAAAGTATTAGCGAAACCGCGAATCTTGCATCCCCTTCAAAAAGAACGAATTTGAATATCATTGAAAACGAGAGAAATATTACTTGCACGGATATTTTTATAACGAACCGGGATGGCCAATTCTCCATCGAAAACCGATGGAGGGGGTGGAGGATCATCGATCCGGGGATGAGGATGCGAAATAGCGGAAATAGCCGGGGAAAAAATCAAGAGCAACGTTGTTCAAACGCGGGTAGAAACGCCTCGCGGAAGCTAGAAATGGCGTCGAAGCGGTCGGACGGGGGTGGGTTTGGAGAGAACGGCGAACGGCGTGACAACCCCTCTTTCTCGTCACGGCAAAGTTTCATCACCGCCGCGACGCAAACTCATTCCCAACCCCTCCTCAACGGCCTCTCTCTCTCTCTCTCTCTCCCTCTCGCTTCGTGAACTTCGACCAACAACTTCGGGTCTCCTCCTCGTTTATTCCGGGTGACTGCACTTTCGTTCCATCGTGCGCGCCTCGCCCCCCACCTCCTCCTCCTCCTCCTCCTCCCTGTTCCCGTTTCCTCCACCGAATAGCCGATCTTTCCTCCACGAAGCAATTTTGTTCGATGGCCGTACACACGATGGAAAATCTGGCACGTCCTCGCTCGTTCCGGCGAATGCTAAAGCGTGCGTCTCGAGACGAGTCGAGTTTACCCGCGCCGCGTCGCGCATCTTTACGAGCCGCGCGCCTCCCCCTCCCCTCCTTTCGTTCCGTTCCGTTCCCTTATTTCCTCGCCCACCTCCTCGTCTCCATTATTTTTTTTCTCCCTTTCTCTCTCTCTTTCCAAAGGTGCGACGATCAATTTTTCCTTACTCGATTATTCGAGTCGAAGGATGGGGATTTAAGGATGAATAATTATTCAACGCGTTTCGTTATAAAATTGAACATGTATAATAACAATATCATAAGTCGAATTCAGAATAATTCAATGCCAAATCTTGCCTAACAAAATTCGAATCCAAATCATTCTCGCGAAACGTTCGGCTCGCTGAAAGCAGGCTCTGGAAGGAGTTGACGAAGAGCTCCTCCGGGAAGAGGAGGAGGAGAAGGTTCTAAGGGACGAAGAGGCGAGGAAGAAGAGGAGAGAAACCGCAGCGGGACGGCGGTAAAAGGGAGCGCGGAAAGGAAGACGTTAGAAGCAGGGAAGAATTAGCTAATGGCGCACGATGAATCCGTAATGGGTTTGCGCTGTTCCCGGGTCCGCATCGGGATTTGAACGAGTTTGCGGCCCAGCCGCGGCTCTCTCCATCGAGAGAAACGAGAGAGAGAGAGAGAGAGAGAGAGAGAAGGCGTCGACTTCGCGAAGAAGCTTCGGAAGGAAAATCGTGCTACGCCCGTCCGAGTAATACCCCAAGGAATGCAGACAAGATGGAAGCATAGATAGGGCTGTTTCCGCGTGGTGGAACGAGGCGAGGGGAAGGGAGAAAAGGGAAGGGAAGACACGCGAGAAAGAACGGCGGTAAAAGGGGTGGCCACTCAACCCTGCCCACCCTGTGTGAATCCTTGCGGAAAAGCTTAGGAGCGACTCAGACTCTCTTAGAACGAAATGCTGTTTGCGCCTTCCGAGAGACGCTTTTCCTCCCGGAAATCGGCCACGGGGATGAAGGGAACCCTCTCCTTTTCCTCTCACCAAACTTTTCTATAATTTATTTATTTATTTTCTTTCTTCTTTTCCTTTTATCCTTTCCTAATGATTTAATACGATACCCTCTCGCTCCTCTTTTCAACGTGATTAATCAAGAAAGATATTTGAAGAAGACGACATTAAAATGCTCGAAAGAGAAGAGGAAAAGAAATCAAAATACCACTTCCCAAGAATACTTCCGGAAAAAATGGTTGGATATCGAACGAAGGTGTAGAGAGAGAAAAAGAAGGGGGATCTCGCTATCTCGAGAGGATAAGATTTTACTGCCAGCACGGACATAAACTCCAGAAGAATATGTTTGGACGAGGTGTCGCGAGGACTCCCTCGAGGACCGAGGCGATTTACGAGCGGCGTCTTAGTAAGTATCCGTGACGATTCGTGGCGGTCGCGTGGAAGGAGTGCACCGCAAGAAATCGTTAAATCAAAACCTCGACCTGCCTGCCTGCCTGCCTGCCTGTTCCCTGCTTGTGTAACGAGGCGAGGGAGCGTTGACACGGTCCGGTCTTATCCGTTATCGTGCGCGATTCCAGCAATCTTCCATTGTCGTTTTTCATCGCGTTTCATCACCGTCTCGGCCGCGAGAGAATATCGGCGTTGGAGCGCCGCGCGAAAAAGAGAGTGATGCGGGAAGGAAGAACAAGTTGTTTATTTGGACGAGATAGCGGGCAACGTGCGAGAAGTTCAAAGGTGGGGCTCGCCTTAAACTTTGTCGATTCGGTATGGCCTCGGAGTGTGATCTTGATCTTGGAAGCTTGGTCGAAAATAGGTAGAAGATGTTGATGCCTGTGCTCTGCTCTTGCGATTTTTTTTCTTCTTTTTTTTTGAGAATATTTCGTCGGTGAGTAAGAAAATTATATATTTAAAAAAATTGCTATAATATTTTTATATTTTACTCTGAAAACTCTGAAGCTTGATCATGACTCTTCAATTGTCAATCAATCGTCGCAGCGATTTTT
>NW_006263543.1:525610-526436 GCF_000469605.1 Apis dorsata | reverse complement strand
TTTTTTTTTTTTTTATATTTCTGATGAATATCGATATGAATAAGATAGATTCCGACAGATTTGCGATGCGAATAATATTTAAGAGTGTTTACACAGTATCGTTTATCTGTCACGTGGAGATATTTCTCGAATCATTTGAGGATGAAATTGTTATGGCTTGATATGTATCAGAAATTTCGTAATGGCCGAGTTAAAATTTATGAGATTCGCATCGAAAGGAAATTTATGGAAATATATTTAATACCTTGCACGAGTCAATCTTGTATCACACTATGTATCTTCACGTCATACCGAAACGTTGTTTTCCTGAATCGAATGATGAAAAATGCAACGTCCGCATCGCAAAATTCACGCGCGATATCTACGCGAAATCACACCGTTTTAGATTAAATCGATAATTAACTTAAATTTTCATTTCAAAAAATCAGTGATATATTAACAATAACTAGCACATCATAATTCCACAACATAGTTCTCGTAACGTTTACAAATTAAAATTCATTTCTCGCCGTACATTGAATGTTAATATTACTTCAACTTTAGCTAACAAGGTGTTGCGCAGTTTCTATATTTCGTTAATTAATTACAGATTACCCCTACCCCGTTTCGAGGTAGCAAAAAGGGGGGGCACGATAAAGACAGAGGATTGGGAAACGTTTGAGCCGGCCGATACCAGAGTGACGGTCAATTTTCCGATTTCGACTCTAATTAGCGTTCGTGGCCGGCCAGGCGAGCGTAAGGCGGCCGATTCGAGACCGCCGTGATCGCAATCACGCTCGAACGCTCGCAATCGATTCCCTAATTACCATATAAAACTCGCGTGCAC
>NW_006263543.1:523641-525408 GCF_000469605.1 Apis dorsata | reverse complement strand
AAAAAAAAAAAAAAAAAATATTGTATAACCCGGGTGCCGGCTATGCTAATTATATTAATAGCGACCGCATCTGCGTCACTGTGCGCGGACCGCCTCATTAGCATACGATAAAACGGGCAAAACACATCCTCCGCGTCGATCGAGCGACGCTTATGAAACGCGGTTTTCGCGCGAGGGAATGGACTGGATAGTATACTTTCGTTCGTTTCGTATAATATTTTGGAAAATTATTATTACTCTGCCGTTTGATTCGATCTCTCGTATGCACGAGAAAGCGATGATGGATTTTATTCGAGGTGTAAAATTTATAAAAATGAAATTCTCGTATTTGTTAATTAATTGGAAACTGCGAGGCGAACAGTGAAACGAATTAAAAAAAAAATTGTAAAATTAGGATATAGATGTAGATATATGAAAAAGTAAAGTTTTATTCTTCGTAGAAATTAAATTCTCGCCTTCGTCGAATTTATTCGGATTATTTGGAGATTGTCAGAGGAATTGTTTTATTTTTCTTTCTTTCTTTCTTTTTTGTTTTTAATTTTTGGTTTTGGTTCGTTTCAGCAATCCTTTAGAATTTTCTTTAGACGCTAAATGCAGTGATTAGATGCTAATTTGGGAGATTAGAAGATTTTATTTTTAGTATACGAGTAATTATTCGCGAAGATTGTTTTGAGAGAATTGTTATCCAAGTGCCTTTCCTCGATAGGACGATCGAACATTAGATTAGACTTGGCATATTAAACGAATTAGTTACGGGTAACAACGTTTCGCAAAAGATTCTTCTTATCGAGATTGAACACGAAGAAACACGTTTCCATTAACTTGCCATTAAAGTGGAAAACGAGTCGTCAATAGGCCGAGGATGATTGTGCATTTACGGGAAACTTAAATATGCACAAATGTGGAGAATGCATGTATAGTCTGCAAAAATGTGCAAAGATATCGAAGAAACTCCAAGCCGATATTTAATATTTAAAAGGATGAGACAAATTTTTTAATTAAATCCCATCTCTTCTATCCTCGACGTTTATCGAGCTATGATTTGCATAACCAGTCGCAGCACAATTATTATTATCCGTTTTGTCATTATTATTAATATTAACAATCAAATACTTGTATAAATTTACCTCTTACAATTGCCGGCAACTGCTTCAACTCGCCGATAACTTGTAATTAAAATTTCATCTCAAGCGAATATAAAAAGCGAGAGAGCGTATTGCCTCAGCAATCCTTTCATCACTTGTGTACCCGTGAACAATTATATTGCCAATTCTCGATTAAAAAATACATATAATACAATAAAGCAATCGACAATTTACAAACTCTCAAAATAGATCCTTCCATTCTCATTAATTGCAATCCAACTCGTATAAATTAGAACAATTAACGCGATAACACTTCGAGAAAAAAATAAAAAATATTTCTCAACATCGTCAACTTTCAATCAACGTCACAATCGTATCCATAAAATGGTCTATATATCTACTCTGGATCAATTCTCAAACGCCTGGAACCTCCGCTGATCCGAAAGATCATCTTCCCTCCTCCTCCCCCCAATTTCATCCTCTCCTCTTCTTCCGAAATTCAACGCAAAAATCGATCCGACCGGTACGCATCCATTTTCTTCCCTCTCGTGGCCAACGTTTCGAGGAACTCCTTGCCAAGCATCGAGCAGACTTTCACGGTAATTCGTGACCGATCTGCTAACCGGCTGACAGGAAGAAAGAATCTCGGTGCTTCCGAGAAGACAATCAAAGGGAGCTAGGC
>NW_006263543.1:518943-523447 GCF_000469605.1 Apis dorsata | reverse complement strand
AAAAAAAAAAAAAAAAAATCCAAACTGCTACGTCAATACGCACGCACGCGAGCATAGAGAGAAACGGAGGGAGAGAGAGAGAGAGATAGAGAGAGGCAGAGTTAGGTTATCTTACGTGGTCTGAACAGCTGTCGGTCAGAGGTGCTCAACCGCGACGGAATAAATTACGGAGACAGATCGGTCGTCGCCGAGGATCGCGTGATCCTGGCCGATCCCCGTCGTTTGCTCCGGCTTCGATCATTGGAAAACGCGTTGTTGAAAAATGGCCTTGATCCAGCTACCGATGGAAATCGTGGATCCATCCATGCGTCTTGGAACGGATTCTTTGAAGATAATTTTATTGCACGTAAACTCTTGTAACGTTATAATTTGCCGGTCAGTAGGATAGTAGGATGTTTCCTCGTGTATTTGTGCGTGCTGGATTTGTACACGAGATCCGTGATATTATGTATACTATCGGTTCGATCCATTTAGAAAAATTCTCGAAACGAAGTTCGTTGCACAGTTCTAAATACGAAAACGAATGATATATATTTAAAAAGTACTTGGAGGATCTTGGAGGATCTTGAAAGATCTGAAGTCTGAATCGGAAATCGATTCTCCATAGAGAATACTCGAAGGAAGGCTCGAAACTATAGCGAGTAATCCCATAGGGAGGGACGGGGAAAAAGCGTGGATCCGAGTGAAAGCTTGCGCAGAAACAATGTTCCGGCGCGAGGAAAAACCAGCTTCGTTATTTGCTACCGTTTTGCTCGAGTATTATACTTTCTAAGGGGAGAGGCGGATCGCGGCCGTGGATCCGTGATCAAAGGAGGCCGACAGTGGCGTCGCGGGACGTACAAGTGCAAGTGTCGTGGAGGATGTTCGCCAATGAATCGATAACACATGCGTGATCCGCGCGCTCTTTTTCCCGTGGGGCTGTCACATTGTGTGTTAATCAACGGCTACACGCGCCAAGGGACACCGTGGGCTTCCTTTCTCGGAAGCGGGCAATAAAGCGGACAAAAATCGCCGACACGAAATTGGACGGCTCGTTCCGCGAACGAGCACGCGACCTTGCTCGACATTTTAGCCCGATCCTCGCGTCCTTCTCGATTCCTCCCGCATGCTCGAGAATACAATTCTCGAAATTTGGGAATGATTTTAATCTTTGCGGGGATATTTCGCGCGTTGGAAGGACGAAAAGATCGATTTAAAAGCGCGTTGCGAATGGAAAATTTTTGATAGGATGGTATAGTGTATCTCGTAAAATGGAATTGCGTTGCGTTGCAAAAGTTTTGAAATTGGTTTTATCTCTGAAAATGTTTTTTTTCTTCTTAATCCTGTTTCATAATTGTCAGGGTATCACAACAGTTCCACAGATAAAATTTTATTTCACAATTCTCGGATCGGAAGAATGGAAAATAGACTTGTTAGAGTTTAGACTAAACATAGAAATGTAATCTTGCCTTTGTTGCCGCAAGTGTGGTTCGAGGTTATAAATCAAGGGGTTAATAATAATAAAATTATATCTTGAGTCGAAGTTTTTCTGTCAATCAACTGCAAAATGATGATAGAATAATTATTACATTAAACTATTAATAACGGACAATGGTCCGATAACAGATATAAAATCTTCTACGTACAATCATCAATTGATTCAATTCCTCTTTCATCCAATTTCCCTTTTCAATCGAACACTTCGTACGCAAAACAGAATTTCATATATACATATATACGTACATAATTCCCTTCTCTCCGCTTTAAATTCTTTCGTCAAATCCTACAGAACAAACATACCAATAAATAAATCGTAGTGGATCTCCGCATCGACATAACCTCAAATATTTCTGCGCATGCGCTGCACAATCGGTACACAAGCGAACGCGTATATAACAACAGCAATAATTAACAAAACTAAATACACGCAAGCTGCATTATTTATCGGCCGCATACACGAGCAGCAAATTTCAGAATATTTACCTTCGCCCGTTTCATCGGCATCCTAATAAACGCGCGTATATTCCGGCTGATTTAAAAATAGTCGTAAATACGGGGCTCTCTCGTTCTCACCCTCCCCTTTCTCTTTCTCTCTCTCTCTCTCTCTCTTCTCTCTCCTCTCTTTCTCTCTCTCTCTCTCTCAATCTCTCTCTCCTTTTCCCTCTCGCGAACGAGCGAGCCAACCAGCGAGAGAAAAATCAATTAAGCCGCTTATGTGAAATATCGATGCAATTACGCGCGATTGCCAAATCTAGCCATGCTATCGATGGCCGTATTATCGAGCGGCCTTCGACGAGCCTCGGCCATGGCTGGTTTCACCTGCGATCCTCCGCGTGTCCCCGTCATTTTTTCATCCGTCGCCGCGTTTTTATTAGTCGAGCCGAATCGGGCGAGCGGGGGGAGGGAGGGGATATCGCGATATCGCGCGCATCCATCCGGACAATCCGGATCCGTGGGACGAGAGAGATTTATATCGTTTGAACGCGCATTTGAACGATCATTTTTGGCGTTCCCGTTAGATATTAGATGTTATCGGCCAGAATTTTTGGGAAAAGAACACATCATCAAAATATGCTCGATTGTAACAGCGAAGTTTTTACCTCTGAATTCTTGGACGAAGAGGATGGATTCGGACGAAACGATGAATTGTATGAATTCCGTTCGATGTTTTGATTCTGGATAAATTTTGTAAATGGAGGAAACTCTTAAAACTTTATTGAATTTCTATCGTTGGGAACATTATCACTATTTGATTTGCTCCAATCGGATCAATTTATTAAAATTACTAACGAAAATAAAGTATATATACCCGAAAAGATTTAAAATTGCGCAACATGACGAAGATAAGATAGATGGAAGAACGGTCCTTTTTCCAAAAAGAAAAAAAAAAAGCTTCACAATTACATCCCGTGATTGAATAAAAAAAAATCACGGAAAAGGAGAAACCGATATTGAAATCGGTTGATCGGCATTCTCAAGCGAGGAATCTCGGTTCCATTTGCCGAAGAATTCGCGGTCAGCGATTCGCGCGCCCGATAAAGGAATTTTTGCGCCACGATCGGCCGACGTTTTACCGAGAACCGGGCGAGGAAGCGCGATAATCTGGAATTATTCAAATCAATGAACCCTGACAGTGGTGGGAAGAGAGGGAAAAATCCGCGATTATAACGGCATAGTAAACAGTAATATTAATGAGAGTTCCACGCCGGGTGTCATGTCCCGGCTATCGAACCGCGAGCCATCGATAGCCACCGTGCTGACGCGCGATTTTATTATTCATTAACGCGCCGATTAACTCCAATGTCGTCGTGACGCTTGGACCGCCGCTTTGTTGCACGATCGTAAACTTTGTACACGGACGATCCACTCTCGCGCATCTGCGCTCCCCACGTGCCATCAGACTCGTCTCGCTTATCGGTTGCTCGTTTTTCGGTACGTGAACCGTGAACCAGGAAAGTGTGGATGAATTGAGGTGAAGATAAAGAAAATCTTCGTCGAGCGAAGATCTGTTGTGGAAGAATCAAAGCGTGCACTTTGATAAAAATATAAAAAATATCCCGTACCCCTTCTATTCGATTATTTTACATTCTCGAAAAAAATTTATCCAATTCATCGTGAGAATTCTTCTACGTCGAGCGACGTCCTTGGTATCGATTTATCGAAAGCTCGATAAATACGCATTTCGAAGAGTATTTAATTTCGAACGATCTTGATCCCGCGTTAATAAAATAACTATCTCTTCGGCTCGATCCATATAGAAAGGGAAGAAGCACAGATTCCAGGGACAGATTCCAGGGTCACGAGAATATGTATTCTTAAACCGTGGTTAACAGAGACACGTGGAAAGGGAGGCAACCGGTATCCGGGGCCCGTGTTCGACGAGGTTTTACGCAAAGAGGCCGATCGGCAAGAGAAAAAGGGGTTACAAGGCGCAGAAGTTCACGACATGAAGGCCTCATTATGCCGCGCTAGGGAAACTCGAAAGGAGGAAAGAGGGACCCCCGTTCGGAGAACACGGGGGCGGAAGATGGCGGCCTCACAAGTGCGACGAGGAGAAAAACGAGGGACGAAAGAAAGAAGAGAGGAATAAGAAGAAAAAGAAGGAGGAGAGAGAGAGAGAGAGAGAAAGAGAGAGAAAAAAAAAGAGAAGGCCCCCCGATAACCGGCCGATACCGCCGCTCGCTGAAAACACAGAAAACAGAGAATCAGCCTCATTACTTCTATCTTCCTCCTTCTCTCTGCCTCCCTCTCCCACGTGCGCCGATTTCCAGGAATTCTCCGTGATCTTTGGTCCCCGTACACGCTTTAACACGCTCTCACCCCTATCCTCTTCGCTCCCTTCTCTCTCTTTCTCTCTCGTATCACACTCTTCCTCGATCCTCTCTTCATTTATTTCTTTCTCCGTCCCTGCTCAACCGTTCTGACCAGATAGTTGTCAGAAACCGGAGGATATCTGGTCCCCACACTTTTTCCCTCCTTTCGACACGAGGAAGAAAAGGGAACGCGTCGAACAGGAGAAGGAGGA
>NW_006263543.1:511460-518364 GCF_000469605.1 Apis dorsata | reverse complement strand
TCGCCCCCTCTCCGCGCGCATAGGAGATAGAGGGATCGATAGAGCGGGGAGATCGTTTCGAGGTCTCCGCCGTCGGTCTTCCGCTGCTTTAGATCGTAGATCGACGTCTTGTTAAGCTAACGAAGCCTCCCTCCCCCCTTCCTCCTCCTTCCGAGCCGAGAAAACCGGGTATTCGTATCGAAGTTTAGGACCATCTCACTCAGGACAGAACGGGAGAGGAGAAAGCAAAATCTGTTCTGGAGAAGAGATGATTGGACAGATAAGGAGAATTATATTTTAAAACATGGTCGAAATACGTGGAGATCTAACTCGAAGAACATCGAAAGTAAAATACGTTTGGATATCACTTCAGTTTCAAGGGGATAGCAAAAATTAAAATCTTTTAACTTCTTTTCACGATGGATCGCAACGCGATCTGACTCACCACCACGAGTCGGATCGACACTCGACGTTCAACGTCAAATGGTTTAGAGTATGTCGAGAGTATGGAGGACGCTTTATTGCGTCGATTGACGGTTTCTCACGACGAGCAACAAAGCAAAGGAGTCGAAGGAACGGGACCGTTGCGAGAGGAGGGGCTTTGTTCATCGGGTACGTATCGCGATCGACCAGCCTAGACGAGATAGAATCTCTTTTCTTTCTAGCCTCGGCGGGAGAACGAACGTGTTTATCCGCGAGCGATTGCGACACGATATGTTAATGCCCGCGTCTGCGCTCTTCCCACGTGACGCTGACATGCGTTTCCATCGTGTCCTGGAAAAATATTCCGCCCCAACGACGCCGCGTATCGATGCACGCGGCTCGAGGCGAGAGATAGATCTCGAGGAGAGTGAGATCGTCCCGTTTAGCCAATTAAGACCGACATCTTAGACAAAGGTCGAATTTTTTAAATCGTTGGGAAAAAAAGATTTTCATTTTTCAATACCGTCAATGTCGCGTCGATCGAATCAATCGGAATTGAACGATGCCACGATCAATCGTGACTCATTCGTGTGCCAGTTTCACGAACAAGTGGGAAACGGAGCATAAAATTAAATTAATGGATTTATTATATTGTCGTGGAAAGAATATTATTTCTGGCTTTTATTTTTTTATACAAGCGAATTACAATAACTTGTTTCCCAGCTATTTTTACTTTTCGCGCGATTTCTCAATCACCTTGTTCCAGAATTTGACAAATTATATTTCTTTTAGTCCTTCAAAATGTTTTCAGCTTCGTCCATGATTTCTGAATAAATTCTATCCAATATGTTAAAATTTGATAAAATCATTTGTAACTCACTTCTATAATTATTAAGTCATCTTGTTCTATTTCTAATTCTTCTAATCAATTTTTCGCGATCGTATTGTTTCCAAACTTATTAATCACAGCCATTCCGATATCGAAAAAATCAGAGACGTGCATAGGGATCCAAGAATTGGACAGAAATTAGGTTCCACGGCCGCGGACAAGGGCAACGCAACGTAGACCCCCGTCGAAGATGATATCTGACGGCAAACAAGCCGGCACGTTAACGAGCCCATGGACCAGAGGGAAACGACGAAAAGGACCGATGGACATGGATGGTGGAACGGCGAAGAAAAGCCTCGAATGGCCGCCTTGGCCGAGCAAATCCCTTGTCCCTCGGTGACAACCTCGATCGTATCTGAACTTTGGTAGAGCTTAGGCAACCGAGAATCGAATTAAACTCACCGAACGATCCAAAGAATCGGACGATAAAGAAAAATTCGCAAGTTTGTCGAAACGGATGCAAAGAATGTGCGACGATCTCCACGCGCGGAGGAGGACGATTTAAGGCGACCTGTGGTCTTTCTTTAGCTCGTTTGAGGTATAAACAATATTGTAATTGAGGATTAACGAGAGAATAGCATGCGGACCGCTACCTCGTTTACCGAGGAGAATCGATTCGTTGAACAGCATTTAGAACAGAGATTCTCAATCGTATGGACGTTGCACGTTTTTATCTTTAATATTATTGATCGATAAGAAGAAGCTAAATGTAAGATGAATCGAAACAATATTCTTATTCTATTCGTTAGAAAGTTAATCGTCGCACAGTTTAAGAATAAGTCGTTGCAAAGTTTTCCAAGTGTTGTTTAATTGAAATGGTAATATAAGAGACGTTTGATCGATGCATTTAATTTCCCTCTAATCTTGGAAAAGTTAACACGTCAACCCCTCGATTTCCCTCGGTTGCGGAGCGATGCATTAACCTATCAATGTGAAAACAACTTCCTCTCTCCAACAGCACGCGAATCGAGGAGAAAGTCTCTTTTTGCAACATGTTTCGACACGAACAGAAGAAACATTTTCCTCTTTTATATACGTGAAAATTCTTTCGTAATTTCGAGGTTACGATTCATCACGTTAGAATTCCATTCCGCGTGTCTTCTCATCCTCGCGTCCACGATATCCGGTTCTCCCGCCAGTGACGGATCAAGAAGGTAGATATACGAAATATATAATAAATTATAAGTATACTTTTCACTCGTTCTTTTCACACATTAATTAATAAATAAATCATTTACATATTCGAAGATCAGAATAATTATCTCTGATTAAAATAAAGAAAAGTAAGTGAATGTTAAAATTGATAAAAATAACAAGATATTTTACAATATATAATTATTCATGATTTATTTATATTTCTCATCCTTTCAGACGAATAAATTAAATAATTATAAAACTATACGCATAATTCACGGATAAGTAAAGCTAAAAAGAAGAATAAAAAAAAATTTGCGAGTTTAAATTTTCAGTTCAAACGTGAAATGATATTTATATAATAATCTATATATAACTCTTTATCCTCGTCCCCCTTCGTTACATCCGTCCCTGTCTTGCGATTGACGTCGCAAAAAGAAAAGACCAGCGGAAGGCTTGGACAACGAGTCGAGGAACGTTTTAATCGCTGTGATTTCGTTGTTGGCTAACGATGGGATAACGATCGCTATATTCCCCGACGAGGTGGTACGAGATACGGCCGCGGATAAGGGCATGCTTCGCGTGCTGATCGCGGTGGAACGCGAAGACAAAGTTTGATTTCGCGGGTGTTGCGTTACCGTTTAGCATCGCTTAATTAATACGGATACGTAGAGAGCTACGCGCGTACGCGCAAATCGCGAATCGCGGGGAGTGAACGCGGGCTGATCGAAATCTCGTCACGAAACGGCCGACGTTTCTCATCATGCGATGAATTTTAAAGCCCTGTGACAAATACGCGAGTGGCAATTCTTCCTTTAACGAGAAGAATCCGTGACATCATCGTGGCGAACGTGAAGATACTCGATGGATAATGAGCGTTTCCCTTTCCGATTCACCATTTTATTCCATATATTCGCGCTTGAACAATTCGTTTGGAGTTTAGTTATTTAGTTGTTTATTTACTTCAATTAATTGAATCGTTCGACGATTAGATTTGGATAGGTTTTTTTTTAATCAGGAATAAAATTGTTGTTATATGTTGTTTGGAATGGAGCGGAGAGAGGAGGGATACGAAACGAAGATTTTTGGAATTTGTAACGTATCGTAACGTGATATTTCGTCATTTTCTTGATATTAATATCGCTACTTCGGATCGTGTTACGAAATATTTGATAAGAACAGGTCCAACTCGAATGGGTATAATATCCCAAAAAATGTGTATATTGTCGATCATTTCGTTTCTCTATATATTATCAAAATACACGAGAGGATAATCGATCCTTATTGATATAATAAAATTTCAATTCCGATTCTCGTCGATACTAATTCAATGATAAATCCAATTTTGTTTCATCGATACCAGTTCTCAAATCGTTTGATCGTACTAATAAGACGTTAAATAGAAAATACACGGATCTTCGAAACGGTCGATAACAACCGTGCTACATAAAAATGGCGAAGTGAAAGTTTTCCAGGTAATACTAGAATCGTCAAATATTACGTAACAGTTGTTTCTAGAATTATCTATCCGATACCAAAAGAAAAATCTTCAACAAATTATCTTTCATCTAAGTCTTCTTAATTTCTTAATTTCAAACCCGATATTAAAATTATTATAATATACTTTTCCATACGTAAATAAATAAATCGTTTAAATTCAAGTCTACATCAACGTTCCAAAATTCCAAAAAATGCGAAACATCATTCGAAATCCAATTTGATATCCGCAGGAAAATATGTAATTAGAAAAAGAAATCTCTCCTCACGTAGGGATAGAAAAACTGAAACTGAAATCGATCTAACATCTTATCAACGTTATCACGACAGATCGCAATCGAGAACGATGAAACGAGAGCGCCGCTTAAAGACACCGCGACACGATTTCCTCGAGCCGTCCCTACTTGATCGACGTGGCGCACGCTTTTGATTGTTATTGATCAATCGTTTCGGCGTGTATTATACTTACACGGGTGTAGTAAAAGTGAGAGGACGTATAATATGCACATACACGCACACATACACATTTATATCGTGCGATACACACACACACACACACGTGCAACAGAGAGAAAACTGGCACGCCACGCGGCTCTATAACGCTGCCACGACACAACGAATATATAGAGACGGCGGATCTTAATGAATCTTTATGGGATGGTGTCGTGAACTTGTGTACCCTCCGGTGACTGACTGAACCCGGCCAACCAACCAACCATTGGCGCGCCACACCACTCAGCTTCTGGGATGCTTCTCCATTCTCGTTTATTCCCTCTCGTCTTTCTCGTGTTCAAACAGAAGGGAAAATCGTGGCAACTCTGCCGTGTCGAGACACGTTCGAAATACATCGAACTTGATATTAAGAATGAGTCGATTTTCGTTTGCTTTAATCGGTTCAGGCTTTAGAGAGATTTCCCGAGGAAATAGGCGAGAGGATTTTTAAATTTTTGGAATTTTTCTTTTAGATTAGACGTTTTTTTAGAAAGTTGAAACGTTTTCGACGAGTTTGTTGGAGATTGTCGGAGGACGAGTATAAATTAAATTTAACGGAG
Organism: Apis dorsata; assembly: GCF_000469605.1. Classification (NCBI taxonomy): domain Eukaryota; kingdom Metazoa; phylum Arthropoda; class Insecta; order Hymenoptera; family Apidae; genus Apis; species Apis dorsata. Next base: position 513,390 of record NW_006263543.1, on the reverse strand, counting down.
GAAGAAGTTTTGGACGTTAGAAAATGGTAATAAAAATTTGGAGGGAGCAGGTGCGACATGTAAATTAATCGGTAAGAAGAATCTAGAATCATGCAAATTCGTCGGAATAAAATTATCGCGGAACGGATACGCGACAAAGATAATCCCGAATATCTTTCAAATCCATCATCGTGGCTTCTATCGTGGTTCGAGAGGATAGAATTTCGATTCGAAAAAGAAAAAAAAGAAGGAAGGAAGAGAGGGCTACGCCAATGCGACGAGTTGCTCATTAGCCCGAACGATGGCGTTGCCGCGTGTTTGATAGTGTGTTGACGCGCGCTCGTCGGTGTTCGTAAAATTTGAAGGGCGTGCAGAAGGTCCGTGGGGTCCCGACGAGTCGCGTCTTGATTGTCATCAAGCCGTTTCTCGTCGCGTGATATCGTCATTAACGCGCCAAGCCCTGAAGAACGCCGTCGATCTCGTACACGCGGAGACCGCGTTTCGTCCATCGATCCGCGCCGATCGATCCATTCGAAACCTTCTCACGATCCACGCCACTTCGATCCTCGTGCGATCGATAAACATTCGACGAACGTCGATGGGAAATCCACCGATGATTAGAGGAATAATTTATTTTTTTTTTATCGCGCGATTCGTCGTTTATCTCTCTTATTCGTCTCTTCTTATCTCTTCTTTTTTTAATTTTACTCCATTTATAATATTATGATAATTTATAATAAATAAACGCGGAGTTTTATGGCAAGATAAATTTTTTTATAAATCGGTTGATGAAATGAAAGTTGGGATATTAAATTGACGTGAAAGATTTCAACGTGTATAATTGTGAAAAGAAAGCGAAAGTGATTTGAAGGATTTATTCAATTAAGGTGTATTTGAGTTAAGTTTAACGAGTTGCATTTTTGAAGAGATTATTGATCTCTGTTGTTGGCAATTTTTCAAATTTTTACGACGAATGAATTAAGATGTTTCTCTTATCGAACGTTTGAGGAAACGTCGATCGCGATTAATGGCGGACGGAGCGACCATGAATCGTGACAGATTAAATCTAACGACTATCTCGGTGGATAAAAACGGAGATATGGTAATTTAATAGGGGATTAAATTGAGTTGGGGATCTGTTATCGAATTGTTGGAAGCTAGTAAATTCATTGGTAGTTTCTGGACTTCGATGAAAGATTTTATTTACCCAAGGATCTGGTATTTCAGTTATTATCGCTGGCAATTATCAAACTATCATCCATTGATAGGATTTATAGAATGTTGCATCGACTTAAGTCACGATAAATTATCAACTTGTTACGATACGGCTAGAAACTAGCATCATTTATAAAACTGTTCAATTAAAAATTCTATCTTCTACTTAATCCTTAATCTTTACTCATCGCGTACTTTTAACTCCCTTCGTTTCGAATTCTAATTATTTAATCAAATCGAAAAATCTACTCTATCGAATGGTAATATAAAATTTTTGTTTAACAAAAATTAAATTCCTCACCAAAATTAATAAAACATCAGCCACTATATTATACCCTTTAAATTACTTTTCTCATTGTACCAAATTCATACTACACTAAATCAGAAATATCCACTTCCCTTTTAGATTCGATTATCACCACAATTACCTACATTCCCTTTCATAAAAATTCTCGACTACCATTCTAAATAAAAAAGAAAAAAAAGGAATCACTCACCGGGATCCGAGGAGTCCAAACTAGCGGGCGCCTGTGCGCTGAGGGGTCCAGGTGTGCCCCCGCTTCCGGGGCTGCGCGCGTCCTCGTTGCCACCCGCGCCAGGGTACGACAGCGACGAGGAGGGTGGCCTCTGCAACAAAAGACGACACGAGCGTTTCGAGCGTACGTTTGAAAACAACAACAACAATTGCAACTCTAATCCCCTTGTCGCACGAGGCGATCGAAACGACTACGAGGGA
>NW_006263543.1:506630-511222 GCF_000469605.1 Apis dorsata | reverse complement strand
CTCTCTCTCTCTCTCTCTCTCTCTCTCTCTCTCTCTCTCTCTCTGGGACCGTCAGACACACGTCACGTCCGCGGGAGAAAGGGTTGTTCCGCGAGGCGTGCGCTGGCCCACGCGGTACACTGAAATACCATTGACGGGGGGGCCCGCTACGGGCCGATTTCGATCTCGATTAAAGGCGGAGCACACGTACAACCGCCACGAAAATGCCCACCGCATAAACGATCGGGACGGGTGGACGCGCGATCCTTACGAATAAACGATAAACGCGTCGGCAAACGTTGAATATTCTCTCTCTCTCTGTCTCTCTTTCTCTCTCCTCGTCTCTCTGCTCGATTATTCCGCGTGTGTAGCCGGTGTGATAATCAGCCCGAGCCAGCCCGTTCGGGAAAATACGCACACGGCAAATTGCTGGCCCCGTGCGAGGAATACCATACCATGGCCGAGGGGGGATGGGAGAGGGGGGCCCATGGGTATCGGGGAGCCTAATTGTTCCGTTTAGATTGCGTGAGATAGATCTGCGAAACGAGGTTCGAGATTTCGGCGAGAAAGGAGATTTGGAAAATTTCGCAAGAGTCGTTTCTCTTTTTTTTTATTAAGCAATGCGATGATTGATTATTGTTCCGACGGATGCCATTTTAATGTAAAGGGTAAGTATGGATTATAATTTTGGCCAATGGAATTTTTATGCTCTTGATCATTCTGACTTCATTGTTAAAGAAGGATACATTGGTATACATTATACTAAAGTCGAATGATTATCTGTAAATTGTAACGAAATAAAGTTGGAATATCTCATTCTGGGTCTTGATGATGTTAGAAAAGAGAAGGGCGTATAATTGACGTCAATAATTTTTCTTTTTCTTTTTCTTCCATAAATGGACGTATTAAAATCACATGAAGATATCGGATACGAGGATGCATCGACAGAATATGAAATATTAATAAAAGAGGATCCCCGAAGAAGAAACGAACGATTCGAATCGATCGCTTCATTTCTCAATCACGTCATGAAACTTTCCTTCCATCACACGCATCGAACGCAAGCAAAATAATAATCCGGCTGTGACACGTTGCTCGTGCGCATTTCTATTCCACAAACCGTACGTGTAATACGAATCCAACACCTCCAATACAAATTCGTTTCCCCTCCTCCTCCTTCCCTCTCCTGCTCATCGAATAATAAAATAATCCAAACGTATCGTGAAAAAAGTACCATATATATATATATATATACATATTACAGAGAATGCGTATGGAAAATTTTCAATTGATTTTTATCAGAGAATTCTGTACGAGAGAAATGATCGAGGATCTCTTCCAAGTGTTTCAGGCATACGTGTTTATGCGAAAAGCAACGGTATCGATCGTGGCCCGAGGTCGTAGGATAAGAATTCCAGGCAGGCCGGTGGTATCACGAAGCGAAATGTCTGGATATATCACGTCTGGTGGGGCAACAATGAGTGACAGCTGACTCCCACATGCTGTCACAGGCGTCATCTTCGCGATAATGTACCCGACTCCGGTCCCCCTCTCTCTCGATTGGTCGTATCTGGTTAAAATCGTTACACGGTCAAATCTATAGGACCTTCCTGCTGCTGTCGGAGAGTCACACTCGCGCGCGTGAGGGGCGATGCGCGCGCGATGTGTATCGATGAGGGAAACGTTCGAGGGGAAGAAAAAATAAAAAAGAAAAAAAAAAAAAGAAAGAAAGAAAGAAAAAGAAAAATAAAAACGACGAAGAAACGACGTTGACGGATTGCCGTTGAAATTCTCTCCTGCGAGGAGAGAATTTTCTCATCCGATGGAAATTTCTGATTTGAAGGGATTCGACGAGCGAATAATTCTCTTCGAATCGACGTGTGTTTTTAAAAATATTAGGATATCCAGTATATTAGACTTTGAAAGAAGTAACGGAGCTTGTTCGTGATGAATATTTTCTAGAGGCCACGCCGAGTCGAATAGAAAATTTTTCATCTCCTCGTAAATACCCATCTTCTTGCTTGTATCTTTCGATCGACTTCTATCACGTGGATCGATGACGAATCCCGCAAATTCTCTCTCTCTTTCTCTACAATTATGAAACGAAACGAAAGCAATAATAATAATCGGTGTTGGCCCCGATTAGATACGATTAATCTAGATTTAATGGGAAGGAAAATTGAATAGGCACAAGTTTGTACACGTTCCAATTAATTCCACATAATTCTCGTCCGGGACGTCTTAATTTTCATTTGAAGGGGCCCCGCGATCGCTCTCGTCTCCCCGGACACGAAGAGGATATAGTGTACGCCGCGCGACCGACTATATACAAGAGCGGGAACAAGCGGGAATGGGGGGACATTAATAATGCATCGGTTGTCGCTGGATTGCTTCCTACTAGCAGCAAGTACGAAACAAAAGGGTGAGATGCTTGTCATTGTCACCTACGAGGCGAAGATCATCTTGTCGGCCGCGATCGTTCGGATCGGCGAGTTTAATCCGGACGTGTTGACGAGTCGATTAAAATCTAAAATCCCTTCGTTCGCTTTGAAGTGAGAAAAGACGGTGCGTTATAAAGTCGAAGACGATTATTAACGTTTTAAAATTGTTTATCTCACGGAGAGAGAAAGAGAGAGAGAGAGAGAGAGATTAATTTAAGGTAATAAAGTTAAATTTTTAAATTTAATTATGATCTTGAAGTATGGATTAAGAACATACTTGTATTCAAGTAACTCTTTTCTTTACGAACGACAGTGTACAGTGCGATTGCCATTTGTCAATTGTTTATACGAACGCATCGCGGTGGTCAATGGAATCGATGTAACGGGTGAACTTATCTTAATCTACTTTCCCAAGGATTCGATCCTTTTTTTTTTAGAATTTTTATTCTATTTTTTTTTAGAAATTTTATTTTACTTCCAGGGGAACCAAGAGATATTGAACGAATCAATTTTTATACAAATTTTATCAGGAAATTTTAACAGGAATTTAATTTCGAAATTTTTTATAAAACTATTGTATTATCAAAGGATATTTAATCGTACGCAATTTTCAATCATCTTCGAAACTAACTAAATTTTTCGATATGACTAACGCTTTTAGACGCGTATCTTATATTAACTCTGACCCGTTATACGTTTTGAATATGCCGGCCACGGTGCGATATGTGTTTATATAAACAGTTGGTAAGTGGCGATCGCACACACGTTGCTCATGGAAGCACACACGTATAGGAAGAATTCAATGGTATAGTGGCAAAACGGTTTGAAGGTGGATTTTGGCCCCCGGTGACGTCACTTCCTACTAAAGTCCCGCCGGTCTTTTTTCGTTTTTTAAATGGACAGGCAAGGGTCCGGCTGCGTGACTCGTGTCGATGCAATGATAAACGGTTAACGGGTCGACGGGCATACGCGGTCTCGTTCCACCTCGTTGCCCGGCCTCTCTATCTCTCTCCCTCTCCCTCTCCCTCTCCTCCACCTCCTCTCTCATCTGCCCATCTCACTGTTTTTATCTACCACTCCGTCTACAGGCGCTCTTAAAGCGTAATTCGACAAACCGGATGTCTGGTCTGCCCCCTTAAATAAATCAGTTTGCCCGCATCTCATATTCCACCCCCGCTCTGGCCGAGTCTCCGCCAGAGTTTCCTTCCCGCTCCCCCCTTCCCGCCACGGAAAACGCGGGGTCGAAAGGAGAGAAAATGAAAGAAAAAGAAGAAAAAGAAAAAGAAGAAAAAAAGGCGACGATGATGGCGTGATCTGTGACGAAACCGGGGCCGACGATTGGGCCGCTATCATCCCGAGTGAAAGGAGTAACGCGTGATCTCATCGAAAGTCTGTGGAAATACACCGACTTACCGATTTATTGTGAAACGAGGCTTTTTAAATAACTCGCCTCGATCTCGACAATCTTTGCATAACGTTGCAAACGTACGAATTTTTTTCGTATTCACGAGATTTCTCGTAATCAATAATCTCTTCGATCATTGCCTCTTTTCGCTTGCAATTACAATTAGCCGGATGTTTACAAAGATTAGACACTTTCGGATCTATTTACGTTAGAAATTAGAGAAAACGCGTGTAAAGAAGGGAATACGGTGGAATAGAGAGCTCTCTAGCTAGAATACATATATAAGATTGCATAAGATTATTACGCGTCGCGACGAAGATTTATCGCTTGGATGAGGCGTGTATAACGCGGAGGTAGTGATCGAGTATCACTAATTGATCGATAGATCTGTCAACGGATCTGGAACGATCGGTGTGAATGGCATTCTTGGATAATTAATCGATAATAATCCCATTATTTAATAATACATACAGCCTATATATATATATATATATTTTTTTTTTTACAGCACTTATATATACATATATAGATCAAGGATCTTTTAAAACAACTTTCCATTTCATTCATTCGAAACAACTGTATATCGCGTACAACGACGATCCTCGTTCCTCGATTTCGTGTTCAACAAGAAAAATTTCCACGATCATCATCGATCGTCCTGATCCGCTTCGGAAGATGGTAGCCGAGAGGGAAAGAGAGGTTCCGGAAAAAAGGACGACGGTGGAGTGGAATGGAACAATGGTGATGACACGCGCGCGGGCTATAAA
>NW_006263543.1:492642-506148 GCF_000469605.1 Apis dorsata | reverse complement strand
CGCGACCACGAGGAGGAAGGCCGATAGCGCGGCGCAGAAGGGACGAGGATGGAATTCTTCGCCAAATGAGACGGAGAGGAGACGAGGAGGGAGAGCGAGGAAGATGGAGAGCGTGCGGAGGAGGCCACAAGATTCATTCGAGACACACGGCGGTGGATGTCGGCCTGTCTAGGTCGCCTCTCGGCCGGGCGAAGAGGAGGCGGAGAAACAGGCGCGGAGGCCGGCCACGACGATAGCGACGAGTGTCGAGGGCGCGACGCGGAATCATCGTCAGCTTGGCGTTGCGAGAAGGCCGACGGCGAGGAAGACGAGAGCAGAGAGCAGGGGCGCAGCGAGAGCGAGCGAGAGAGAGAGCGAGAGAGAGAGAGAGAGAGAAGGACAGGGGTCCCGGTTCGGTCTTGAATTTCTCGACGATACCGGAGGCCGTCCACGGCGATCATAAATTACGATTTATTGCCGAGCCAGCGCCTCCGCTCCACGGATTATCTTATGCTTATGTCAGCACGCTACAATTATTATTTACATTTTCCGCGGTAATGGAATTCCGGCCGGGAAGTACGCAGCCGCGATCCGCAGACCGCAAAACGACGGATTTTTTAAAGTATCTTGGATCCGATGGAGGGAGGAAAGGTGACGATTGGATATTTTATATTCTTCTCGAGTTAATTTTAGTAACTTAGTAATTGTTTTGAAATCTTGGAAAAATTGGAATTAAGATGATAATTTGGCGGGAAACTTTGAAAGGAAAGGAAAAGCTACATTACTCGTCGACTGTTGCTCGCTGCGAAGGAACAAGGTTGAGGTTAAGATAGCGGGCAAACTATCAGTCCTACAATTTTCGAGATACGCAACTTTACGACTTCCTAGAATATTCGTTATCTATGACGTTAGAAATTGACGACATAGAGATCGGTAAATAGCGCAAAAGTTGTTGTAACAAAGGTAACGACGTCTTTAAACGCTATCGCACGTGTTTCGTACCCGCATATATAAATCGGAGGAGGAGGGGGGGAAGGAAAAAAAAAAAAAAAAACGAAACATTAATTTTCTTCGGGAACAATATGGTAGACCGTTTCACCGGTACTCGCCATTACGATCCATCAACGCCATTTTATCGGCGGCGATCGCAAACCACGATTATAAATAATAAAACGGACACGTGCACGTCGATCCGGGGTTCAATTATTTCAAAACGAGCAGCTTGTCGATGACGTTTATTGCATCGAGTTAATTTCACACCTATCGAAACCTACGCGAGCATGCGCTTCGCTCGACGCTCGCTCGCAGAAACGCTGACTATTGTAAGATGAAAAGAAAGGAGGGTTAGGGATCAAAGGGAATTTTTGTCTTTCTAATTTTATTCCGCGCTTTGTTTTGCGACGCCCACCCGAAATAAGGATGTGAAATAAAATTAAGAATAAAGAGTTTTCGAGAGAGTTATTTTCGAAGGTTGATTGATTCGTCACTGAAATAATCATTGTCGCGAATAATGCTCTCAGAGAGCAATCGTTTCACTCTCAAATTATTCTAATTCTTGATAGAAGACGAAGAAAAGGAGAGGAGGTTAGATTATTCTTCGAAACGAAATTTTCCATGGGCATTTATATTTTTCTAATTTTAGAAATATCGATCATGCGATCGTTGCAAGGTAGGAATGCACGAACGTGATAAATTGCGGAGCAATTACGTATTGACATTCCGCATCATGCTCGATGTTTCGTGTTTAGGTGTGTAATGTCCGCGTGTTTAGCCTTTGTTCGTGAGGGAACGTCATGGCGCCATGTTTCGACTAGCAATCGGCGCGCGGAATACGGAATCGAACGTATCCGATGAATCGGTTGAATGATGAATCGATTGAAATATTAGTGGAAAGAGTGAGATTTGATAATTTATCCTTATTTATTTCAGACTTACTTTTCTTTTTCTTTTTTTTTTTTTTTTTTTTTTTTTTTTTTTTATCAACACGACAAAGCATTGACCCGTGACGCAAACTGAAGCGTATTACATATTTATGACAATAAATAAATGCGTGTAATCTCATCTCTCGTGTCAACATAAAAGTCAAAATAAATTTCGTCAAAATCATCATCATCCGCCTGCCTTACTTATCTCTCCGTGCATTATTTTTTATGAACACGATACAATATAATTCTACAGCTTCCATCTATTAATTTTGAAATCTTATCGCATAACCGAATTGAGGAAATCCTAAAATCCTAATCTTTGTCTAGAGCAAACAACCTTGGAATAAAGTTTTCGTTCGAAAAATAAATAATTCTCGCTCAGAGCAAAGTTTCACACGAGTCTCGGTGAACTCACGAGGTTCAAACAGACTCTCTCTCGGTCGGAATGGGAGAGTGTAAGAGAGAGGGGGAGAGGGAGAGAAAGAGAAAGAGAGAGTTTGAAGAAGGTTGAGCGAAGGAAGGAGGGCCAACACTCGACCAGCTGATGGATCTAATCAACATTCCTCCCTAATCACAATATAGTCGCCTCTCTCTTTTCCCCGGGGGATCCTCGTCCTCTTTTTCCTCGCATGCGAGACGCTCCTTCTCGCCGAGGAACCCGCAGAGATTTGCAGACGCGGCGGCCCAGGCCGACGCATTCGTTTTAATTTAGCCGCCGTATAAATTAGACTCCCAAATGATCGTTCCTCGTTCAAAAAACCGCGGCGGGCCCGGTGAAAAACCGTCGCCTCCAACCCGCCTCCCGTCTTCCTTCCTTCCTTCCTTCCTTCCAAATTCGAGTGTCTCGCGATATCTCGTCTCCGCGTTCCTCGTCCACTTGTCTAAACTGGTCGAGCAACGCGATCATTTCCATGCGAAAACGAGTAAAAAGTTAAGCAAATGATTCCCGATATCTTATCCACGGTTGGCTAAACTGCTGTTGGATGATCGAACGATGATTCATTTTGAACAGCTTTGCCGAGTCGACCGTCATTTCATTAAGAAAATATTCGACGAGATGCTACCCGCGACGAGTCGTTCTTGGTGTCAGAGAAGATATGGAGAGAAGAAATTTTAAAGAAATTGAAGCGTTACCGTCTCTCAATTGCGACAATTAATATCTCCCTCTACTCGTTTCGATCTTGCTCTTCTCCTGTTAACAAGTAACATTTATTAATTTTAAAATATTATTCCTATATTATCCCTCCATTAACGCTCGCCGATGACTACAAATGTTGCCCGTATTACCGTCGTGATATTAAGATAAAAATATTAATTGTTAATATCGAAAAATCCCGCGAAACACTCCTTTATGGAGGAGCCCACATCGTCGATGTGGAAAAATTCTCTTTGACGATAAAATCTTCGCTATTACGAGAGACCGTCTGCATCGCGAACAGAGATGAAAAAAACGAAGAGAAGAGAGTGAGGAGGAGGAGGAGGAGAAGAAAGATACGTAACTGATCGACCCGCATGAAGTGCGGTTGTTACCTATCTGGACACCGGGCAGAAGGCGGAGGATTTTAAGAGACGGCGTCGATCGACGCTTCGTCTACGAGGCTCGCCAGGTAACGATAACGCAGGAACCAGACCGGTATGGTATAACGACAAGGTCGAACCAGCAGCTACGAACCGCTCTCGGACTCATATCTAGTGGCACGGTGGCGGCGTTCCTCGGCTAATTGGTTTCCCGTGTTGCGTTCGCCTCCCTCGGGATAAGGCGGTCACCTTCCACTCCCTTTTTCTCTCCTCTCTCTCCCTTATTATTCCATCGATAAACAACCTTTTTTCCCCATCCCTTGCGGTTTTCGATTTTTTTCTCTCTTTTTCTCTCTCTCTCTTTCTCTCTCTTTCTTCTGAATTTTCAAACACGAAAACTCATCGACATAATGAGCGAGTCGATCATTTTATACGCGATTNTATATATATATATATAGTGTAGCTTTGCAGTTGTATTGTCCGGTTATATTATATGGTAATAATAATATCAGGGTATCTTTTGATTTTATATCAATAACCATGGTTCGTTGCCTCGAAAAGCCCCCTTCATCTCACTCGCCATAATCTCCACTCGAACGTCGACAGCGTTACCATTACTCGACACCCTTTCTAAAACCTCGATATCATCAACGACAATATTATTCCAACAACTATCCTTAACCAATCCTCCCATCTCTCGAAACAGCTTCAAGCATTATCCAATCTTTCGACGCTGCCATCGACCATCTCTTCTTGCATACCCAATTTTCTCCCAATCTTTCTTTCTTTTTTCTCTCTTTCTATCTCTCTCTCTCTCCCTGCGAATAGATACCGTGGATTTACAATGCAAATCGAACGTTTAGAAACATCGGCCAATCAAGATCGATGGATCTTTAACGAGAGGGCGCGCGAGGAATAAATCTTTTCCTTGGCGCATGCGCGCGAGCGAATAAAGAGGGCGCGTGCGTACATAGAGGCTTAACGATTGCCAAGAGGCCGAGCATCTTATCGTGAGCTGCGATCGCATTAAGCGGTGGACAGTGACACCCAAGCCCTCCCCCCTTCGCTATTATATGCGTTCATTAGCGAAAAATAATCGAGGGTGCGATGGTCTCGAGTCGTTAAATACGCAACGTCTAGCTTTGTCTTTCCGGCGGTTAACAACGAGATCCAGATCCGAAAATTATTCAGGATGCCTGTCGATGCTTTACTTGGCGCGGTTTAACGAGAGAAAAATGCACGACGAGAGGGACGGTGTGTGTTGGCGGTTTGTCTCGATGACGAGTAGCACCTGCCGACTCCTGTTGTAATAAGCGATTTGCATTAGGATGAAATCTCTGGAATGGCGTTTGGAAATGTTTTCAATGGGTGGAAAATTGATGGAATTTCGTTTGGGCTGTCACGTATGACGGACGGATCGCAGATGATAATTCCTTGGATTCTTGAACGTGGAAATCGTTTTTTTTTTTGGAAGATTAGTCTAAAATTAGTTGGCTATCGATGGAAATTTACGAATCTTGGATTCACGAATTATCGAAATTAAAAAAAAATATTGCGATTGAGCATATATACTTTTAGAATTCATTTTAAAGATGAGTGGTTTTACAAGTGGAAAGAAATTCGTGAGAGCCACTGATGGACTGGGAGAGAGAGAAGAAAAGAGGCAGAGAGAGAACAGAAACCTTGACTAGCAACCACTCCGTTCGCATATGCTAACGCATTTACACAGACATTGTGCGACACATACCAGCGTACACATACGGTCGACACGTGATCGAGGATAACGGCAAAAGTCTCTCAAAATCCGACAGACCATGAAAATGCTACTTTTCCAGGCGCGAAATTGTCCCTGCGAAAAACGTTAAATCAAATTGTGCCAAAAGAACTTCCAATTAAAGAACACTCGACAAATCTTCTCAATCATTCTATTTTCTATTCTCTCAATAACGCTCCAATCCTCAAAAAAAAAAAAAAAATTAATACAATTCTAAAATCAATATTAGATCAAATATTTACATTCTAATAACTTTTTACTAACAATATTTGATTTCCAAAAATTAATTTTTGTCTCTCTACACTCAAAAAATAAATAAAACTTCTTTCAATATCCCCCCCATAATTTCCAAATAAAATTCCTCGAATGCGATGAAATCGTAGAAGAGAAAAATTTGGTTCTGGTCAACAAAGAAAATCGATCGGACACGAATATTTCGAGAAACCACGGCGTCGACGTCACCAGGGCCGCAACCCCTGGCGAGGCGAGGGTGGATCTGATACAGAGGCGCGATAAGGCGAATCGGAGAGGCCATGACATGCGGTTCGCCGTCTGTCACCCGGTTTCGTCCTCGTCCGGGATATATTCACCGGTTGCCACACCCGTGTCACGTGCCCTCTTGATCGCCAAGGGATACATCCCCCTTTTCGCGGGACACGTATGGATCCGTACAAGTAAAATGCATCCATATTTAATCGGGAGAGTGCGAACGGTTCGCGATGCAAATTGTTACGAAGTAGCGGTTCGAAGAGGAAGACTCTGTCGCCTCCACGATTCCGAGTCAAGGAATCCCAGCCTATCTCCCATGAGTGATCAAATATAGATTCGAGGGCGTGAAACATTTTTTGAGAAAGGAAGGGATTCGCTCACGGGGATGGCTCGAAGAATACGTATGATTTTTAAGATAACCAGATAATATTGCGATGCAAAATGGAATTTAAAGAAAATTTTATTTGATTCCAAATCAGAATAACGCGTCGAACGAAGAGAAAGAATTTTCATCCTGACCCGTTCAATGCCCCGTTTCCGGGCAGCAAATACAATCGTGTGTACATTGGTTCGATCGGGAGAGGAGAGAGGCCGCGTGTCGAGATAAACGGTCATTATTAGCCGTCCATGCGTTTCGTTATCAGAGAAGAGGTTGGCATAATGAACGGCGACTGGAGTAGCGCGCTAATAATAAAGGTCGTAATTGAGCGGTCGTGTTCCCGAGGCGAGCACCGTTTACAGGAAGAACAAGCGGCCGAGGGTTTCGCGTTCGTGTCGCAACGAATGAATGAATGGACCGTCGCCGTATAACAGAGCCGCCGCTGCTTCCGGTTTCGCCTCCGGTAATTGAGACCGTTCTGTTCCCCGGCCTTTGGTGAGAATATCGCCAAGATTTCCTCGTTGTTGCGCCCAAGTGGAAAAGGGAAAGAGGGATTTACCTCTCTTTTCTCGCTCATCAAGCTTTATATCTTGTACCATCGACGAAACGAATTACTATTCCGAAGTGAAACAATTTTCTTTTCACTTGAATTGGTTAAAGAACATTCGAAATCTTACTTACGAATTTCGATGTTACTATTCAATTTCTAATTGCTTCCATTTTACCCTATTCTTCGTGGCTTTTTTTCCAAGGCCAAGGAAGAGCAAGAAGAAGGCTCTAAAAGGGGAGGAAGTTCTCCCTTTTCGTTCGAATTGACGAGAGCAACAGACTCGAAGGAGAGAGTGGCCAGGGTTGACCGCTTTCTCGCGCGCCTCCTGCGCTTATGCGCTGTCACTGGGCGCACGCAACGCGCTCTCTCGCATGCCAGCCTATTATTACGGTGTTGGCCACCGCGCGTGTTCGCGCGTATCTCTCTCTCGCAGGAAAGCCACAGACCAGGTAAACATCGCTAACAGGTGCATAGTCGCGAGCGTTAATTCGATTTCACGTCCGACCGACCCGGCTTGACTCCGCTCTCTCCCTCTCTCTCATCCACGTCAGCCGGTTACAATAAATCCACGTTTTTCCTTTGTTTCTTTTTTTCGCGTTTCGAGAAGAAAGATCCCTTCCAATCGATTTTGAATCGAAGAAATTTACAAAAGTTTCATCGTCCCGAGTTCGATACGAAAATTACGGAGATCGAACTAACGGTCTCTGTCACGCTTTCTAAATCTTCTCCCTTTATAGAAAACGTAGACGAGAAACGACAGATTGCTGGGTTTCACCTGACCCCATCGGATGAAGACGCATTTTCCTTCGTCGTTCCGAGCAATCGGTTTGATTCCTTTGAACGAGAATCAATTATTTGGTTTCCTTTTCTCTCTCTCTCCTCAAAGAGATAGTAAGTTTTTGATCAGAGCGATACACTGGCGGGAAAAGCGAACGAGGAGGAGAAAGGAGAACGAGAATCTGACCGATGTACCGACTACCGTAACTACACGCCAATCCGTGAAAAGTGACCGTACATCAGCGTAAAGGTCGATCTAGCAGAGATAAAGAGATCCAGCAAGAAGAAACGTCAGCATGTGCGAAGTGGTACGGCGTTCGACTGACGAACGGGGAAAGATCCTCCCGAGATTCTTATCGGGTTTAAGTGTTTCTATTTGTAACGATATTCCCCCTCCTCGGCTCGAACGCAATTTTTCCTCGATTTCTATTCCTGTTTCCATTTATTCATAGTGACTAACGATACATTTTTTCTCTCTCTCGATACATTTACTCTTCTCATGTCGCGTTAATATGTATCTATATTTTAATATGATGGTGACACGATTGTTAATATCCGCGCATCTTTAATCATTAATTCTGTTATTTTTGAAATAACAAATATCACGGAATATTTTCTCGACGCTTAATATGAAAATTACGAGATACGAGATCATCGTTTATTATTAAAGGATAAGTTTTTTTTTTCTTCCATGGATCGAAAACCTGTACCCGTGGAATTCTTCGAGCAAGAAAAAAAAAAAAAAGAAAAAAGAAAAAAAGGAAAAGAATCGCTGGATCGCAAGGAAAACGTCGATCGAGGAGGAATTAACGAGACGGGAATATATAAAAGAATGCAACGCGGAAAAACGAGCGATGAATTCTGCGCTCGGTCGTATTCATCCATCTAGAATCGATTAAGATAAGTGTTCCGCGCGAGCCTCGATTCTCGTGGATGTTTTATGCCCGCTTCGTCGACGCACGGTAGCGACACGGATCCACCGTATAATTATCATATTACGATTATGTCCACGGCCTTTAATTAAATGCGTATTCGACCGGCAAGGGAGAGGATCGTGAGGCGAGCCGACTCTCGTCGTGTTTACAACGACGTAAAGCCGCGGAACAAGGGGCACTCTATCGGCCAGCTAGACCTCGCCTTAGAAACGATGTAACGTCGATTTTATGGATTACCAGCGGCGACTCCAGTAGCCGCTTTTAGCCGAGCGACGATCCCTCCCGTTCTCCATCTCGTCGACGATCCTTCCCTTTTACTTTATTTCCAACGTGACTAATCTCAACGCGATAGCAACACAACATTTCGTGGAAAAATTTGAGGTATAAGAGAATTTCTCTCGTACGAAATTCTACTTTTTCTTTTTGCAAAATCAGTCCACGGCGATTGTTGCGACACGCCTGATAATTCGGCTCGCCACCGGTGGCTTTTATTGAGCAAACACTCGGTTTGATGAAACCGGGATCCATACACCCTTCTTACAAAATCCTTCTCCTTCGTCGAACCATCCTTCTAAGCTGAATTTCTAAAATTCTCGTAAATAAACTGGTTCAAAGTTTAATTTCAATCTTCCAAAACGATAAATTATATAATCGTGCATTGAATCGTCTTCAAAAATTCTTCCTCTCTCGTTCGTTCGGATATGTAAACGGTTCGAAAATCAGAGGCAAACGTTTCGCCGACAGATGTTTCCTTTGGCTGTTCTGTTTGATCAGGACCTCGTCCAGGACACGTATCCCGGTGTGGAGAGGTCCAGGTGCCGGCCAACGGGAGTCTGCGTCGCAGCGGAACTCCGAAATTCCCGTCGTCAACCTTCAGACGGCGTTCGATAACCGGAAGCACGTTACTCGACGCATCCGCCCAACCGTCTACTCGTCCCCCCAATTCCGTCTACGCTTGCTGCCATCAACACTCTACCTCTCTCTCTCTCTTTCTCTGTCATTTGACTGTCAGATGCTATTGCCACTGTCGGTCACTGGGTTAGACGATACGTGTAAATAACACGTATATAACAAACGGTAACGATTTCATTTCCGATGGAAAGTCATGGAACATTGAGAAAGAATAATAATTTCCAATCTTGGACATCAAGAGGAGAATCGTGTCGCGTCGTGCAAGAGAAGGAAGGGTGGAGAAGAAAAAATTGTGTTCAACTTTGGAAATGTAAAAGAAGAATACGCTAATAACCGTAAATAATCTAACTCTCTCACAGCTCGTTTGAGTTGCCTCTGTCGGTCACTGGGTTAAACGAACCCAAACACTATAATAGTAGTAGTGGTAGTAATAGTAGTGGAAGTAGTGGTGGTGGTGGTGCGTAAACGGTCGGCAATAACAATTTTATTTTTGATGGAGGACAGGAAGTCGTAACTTGAAAAGTGGGAATCGAGAGGCGACGAGGAAGAAATTTTTATCTCGATGAATTTCATTTCCCCCGTGATCCCCCGAAAATCGATAATGGGACGCGTTTTAAAGCGTTTCGCGTGTTCCGCTGATCGAATATCTTCGAGCAAAACGAGAAAAGGGGGGCGATAACGAATACATATACGTATATATATACATATATATATATATTCGATGGCAACGTGTAACGTGGGCGGTCACGGTAGCGTTAATATCCCTCGAAAGATACGTCCTCGAGCTTCTTTGAGCGTTCTTATCACCGGTACACTTGCGAAGGTGGACGAGAAGAGGAACGCTATAGCGCACATATAGTGGGATGACGAGAAAGAGAGAGAGAGAGAGAGAGGGCGAAAATCTGGCGAAACATTAACATCGTTGGAGAAACGTATCTTTGGAGCGCGATTCGCGCGAAAGGAGGTCTCCCGTCCCCGGTATACCGCAATTTTTGGCCGCTAAATGGGCCGGGGTCCGCGGCCGTTTTAGCATTCCCTCTCATTAAGGCGCCCCTGAGAACGTTATTCCGCCGCTCTCGATCAACCGACGCGCGCAATTAAAAAGAATCAAAGCGCGGGCGCCGACCGGGTGGAGGAGGAACACCGCTGGAAATCGCGCGGCCTGGGAGACATTTTTATCTTTACTCGCCTAGCCGTTCTACCCGCCGTTCTTTGTCTTGTCTTAACGTCGTTAACGTCTCTTACAAGAAATACGCGCGGCTCGAGAGATCCGTATCGTTCGCAATAAGAAGGGTGGAATTGGAAGGCGGTATATACGACGATGGCGGTTTTTAATTATTTCCATCGGTTGCACGTCCTTTGAATTATTTTTCTTTTTTCTTTTAACCCCCCTTTTCGGTTTTCGGTAGTAGTCGGCAGTGAGTAACGAGATATTGGGAAGATTAGGGATGGCAAATAATATAAATAACGGGGTTCGTTATTTAAGTCTGCAGGAATGGGCGGTTCTCGCGAGATTGTAATTGTAGTCGTTCCATCGCTACGAAATTGGTAATTAAGCGGCTAATAATATTTTTAAGAACGACAAATAACGGACTTTGGTTACGATGTTAAAGTCTATCTAAAACATCTCCCGATTCGTATCGTTTTTCAATGCGATGGCGAGGATTATTATACTGATCGTTTCCAGTCTATGGAACGTTTCACTTTATCTCTGGATAAGTAAGATTTTTGCAAATTAGGAATAATAAATAACAGATCAGATCGATTTCCAGGAACACTTTATGCACCTTATGCGCGTATGAATATCCCGAGATGTTTCTTCGTTACGTTGCATTATCTCGAGGGACATTACTCATCGCGGAAAGAGTTAATAGCGCAATAATAGTTCCGCATCTTTGTATCATCACCCATCGCTCACACTCGGAGATTTCATAGATTTTTTTTTTTTTTTTTTTTTTTTTTTTTTTTTTTTTTTTTTTGTTTTTTTTTTTTTTTTTTTTTTTTTTTGTTTTTTTTTTTTTTTTTTTTTTTTTTTTTTTTTTTTTTTTTTTTTTCCCCTGCTCGATAGGCGTTTCGCGCGATCTTCAAGTTTCAGTTTCCCTGACTCACCGTGGAGGAATATTCTCTCACTTGCGGTAATAAAGAGGCGAAGCGACTGGAGGGAGAATTACGAGGGCCACCCGTATATAACAAGTAGAAAACAAACAGCGCGACGTAACGGCGCGGTGGAAGTTAGCAGCCATTAAAACGTCATAAAAAGAAAGTGTCACGTAAAATTTCTCGCGCGAGCGAACCGAGTCGAATTCAGTTGTTATTTCGTTAAAGGAGACGCGCTTCAGCTTCAGCTTCGGTGTGCACGTGTGTGTGTGTGCATGTGTGTGTATACGTTTGTGCGTGTAGCGCGCCACCCAGGCGAGCTAAACCCGAGAGACGTTTTCCTTAATTCTTGCATTAACCTCAATCGACTCGAAGACGATTCGCGCGCCACTTCCGTAACGGCGGTTTTCCCTTCTGGCTAGGAACGAGCCAGGTCGTTACCGAAAACGACGCATCAAGACTGCACACCGATTTAATGACGATATAATGACACGCTCGGTCTGCGTAATGCTCTCGACACGTGCACAACGTTTCCCTGGTGTCTATTCTAGGCTAGCCGATCCTCCGATTCCGTGAGAGAGAACTTTTTCTAACCTTTCCAACGGAAAATATACTCTTTGTTGCTTCTCATCAACGTTTGTCTTTTCTTTTCTTTTGTTTTTTTTTTTTTTTATGAACGAATATTTGTAAATTAGAATTTTACAACGGTTGGAATAATTGTCGAATTGAGAGATTTAGAACTTTGCTTTGGAAATTTGGATATAATTTTTAGATTGTGGAAAAGAATCCAGATTCATTCGCGGAATAATTCAACGGTTAAAATGAAAAATCAATAAGTCAATTTTACAATTTATTCTAAAAACTTTGCGTGTTGTTGTTGTTATACAAAAACGATTTATTAATATCGCGTAACATTGGAATTAATGAAATATTACGTCATTAGTAACAACGTTATGCATCATTATGTAAGAGGGCGCAGTTAACATCTAGTAACCCCTAGATCCCAGTATTCAACATATATATATAATATATATTTCATATCTTAGAAATAAGAAAGTCTAAACTTTAAAACTATGAGAAAGAATTTTTTTTTTCGACGAGGCACTGATTGCAAGACTTGGTCGCGCGTTGTTAGCCATTTGTTGCCCGTTTTCATGGATCGGACAAGCGAAAGAGCGAACGATCTCTTATTTCGCAACGCGGATCGTTCGTAAAGGGCTCGTAAACTCGGCCAGACGGTTTCCTAATGCCCCGTACCTTTTCTTAGAAAGTCTCGTAAACCGCCGCGAAGAATCGTTTACGATTCCCTCTCCCAACGCCGCGATTTAATAAATGCTCGAACGAGTCCAACCGTGCGTTCCATCGATCTGACCGAATTAACGGGTCAGCGAAAACCCACGATCCTATCCCTCCACTTATTTGTCTCTCATTCTCAATATTTCCCTCAATTTTTCTCGATCAATTATACATTCTCTGAGAATAAACCCAGATCGATTAGAAAACGAAAATTTTATCCAGATTAATCATCAACGTATTTGCCCATAAATTTCCAATAGATTAGCAATGAATGGAAAGTTTAGCACCATTCTGAATATTATTATTACACGTAATAACTAATAACTGGTAAAAAACTAGTCATATTATACATTTCCAATCACTCCATTAGTTTTATGCGTTTCTAATGATATCTATAAAAAGTCTCGCATTCGACTCGCGAGAAGAGGTTATACGCGAGAGATTACGAAATGGAGAAGAGACAAAGAAATTTCCGCGAAACGTTTCGTTACGTTTTCAATCGATCGTGTCGCGTTAAGCAACTTAAGCGCGGACTTGCCTCCGTTCGAAACGAAGGATCGAAAAGAGAGTTGGCAGAGTCGAAGGTATTGTCGAGGCGTGCAAGTGACACGCACGCCCGCGCGCGTCAAAGCGGCGAAACGCTTACATGCTGGCCAAGCCACCCGCGCACACGTCACATTAGGCTCATTTTCCACACACGGTTTTGCACGCGCGGCAATTACAATAATAACAGGCCTCTGGTTATGCGAGCGAGCAACCGGTGCCCGGCTTGGCCTCCGTTTGTTTTGTGAAATTGATTTAACATATTCATTAGCCTATGCAAATCGGCAATGCTACGCGAGCGAAATGCGCGCCTCTTTGCCTTCCCCTTCGTC
>NW_006263543.1:489358-492358 GCF_000469605.1 Apis dorsata | reverse complement strand
TCTCTCTCTCTCTCTCTCTCTCTCTCTCTCTCTCTCTCTCTCTCTCTCTCTCTCTCTCGTCAAGCGCGCCTCGCGGTCACACTTCCTTCCTTTTTTTGAAATCCGATCTTTGCGTTTCTTTAAAAGAATAATAATAATTCCACGTTATATTTGGATTGCTTCTTCTGATAAAATTTTTTTTTTTTTAATTTCCTTTAAAAATATTAAAGTTTGTTTCAACGATCGGTTGTGTCTTCGAAAATCTTTGTATATACGCGCGTATATGTCGATGAATAATATGTTTATGCAGAAAATGTATTTATGTACATATTATTTAATGTATGCGCATATTAAGTAGATAACTGTGTATTTATAAGCAATAAAATTGGAAGTTTATTAATAGAAATGTTTGTTTTTTAGTGATGTAGCGAAAATGTACAGTTGAGAATGTATTAATTTAAATCAATATTTTCTTATCAGATATACACATCAACCATATAATTTATTCAAAATACATTGTAATCTACGATAATATCATGCTATACTTCTCTATATTAATATCGCGGTGAATAGAAATAGTAAATATTTTTACAAAATTTGAGCAATAATTTTGATTATGTATATATACTTTGATTATATACATATATATGTATATAATGGACAACATTTTATACATGTATCTAAAACAATGGAATGCGAAATAAATTGATGATGAAGAATCGATAGGACCGATCTGTATGAATATTTTTCCAATATATCTCCCACTTATCTTATGAATTACAGTCTTACCGATAGCTCGCTCATTAGCGTCGATTTATGAAAATTGGTCTAATTATTAAATAACCAGTTATCACCTCTAGTATAATTTCACCGTGGCAAACCAGTCATTGGCTAGGTCAGTTCAATTTACATATACGAAGGAACAACAAGCGGGTAATCCAATTAGACATTCACTATAATTAAGAATCTCTCTTTCGAATATCCCCCCCGATAATCAATCCTTCCATATTTCCCACTCGATAAACAATCTTTACTTAATTTCACACACGATAAATATTCATACTATAATAAAAGTAGACGTTTCAATTAGATATTCATTATATATATATATATATGAAAAATCTCTCCTTCGATGACCAATTTTTACAATAATTTCCCTTTTAACGACAAACACGTTAGATGTTAAACTACTATTACTAATTATTATCTTCTCGAATATTTCATTAATCAATTTCATTCGCGATAAACAATAATTTTCCCTTCCACCCCTAAACGAATAAACACCGATTCGCTATAATAACAATTAAATATCTCTCCCTCGAATAATAATAATCGATCGATTAATTTCTCTTTCAGATCCCTATTCTGAACATATTCTATCCCTTTTCTCAAATTGTTGTAGAGAATTCGCGCAGTGGCCGCGACGAAACGATTCGAACCGATTTCCATCGGAAGCCAGGAAGGAATTCCAGATGACGCGAGGAATGTGGAAGAACCGCGGCCGAATACCGTGCAAACGGTATGCAAAGTTTCTCTGACCAGAACAGGCGAATCTCGAAGACCTCTCGTTTTTCCCCCTTCGAAGGGCCTCCGTTTCGCGCGTCCTTCTGCGCGACGTCCATGTGTCCATGACGAGGAAAAGGGAACGCGAGAAGGTTGGAGGAAGAAGGTGGTAGCTCTGCAGCTGCCTCGAAAAACTCCTTCTCGAGTCAGGCCAGAAAAACTGCTCTGCCTAACGAACCATTCCCGTTTAAACGAGGATACGAGTTTACGCTCTCGCGATTCCTCCGTTTCCTCTTCGATTTGCCTTTTTCCTATCCTATCCGTGAATCGAGTTTTCCTCTCCTTCCTTTTTTGATAAGTTTCGCGAAAGTAGAGATATAGAAAACAGGAAAATATTTATCTTTATTAAATTATATATTTGTGTATATATCGGCAACGGTGGAGTTTTAATCTTGTGATATCCGTTGAAGCACGTTCAATTTTTCAACGATGGCGAAATCTTTCTTATCAAAATCGGCGCACAACTCATTATTCGAATCTCCATACTGCAAAATTGCCAATTACGTGGATTTAACTATTATAATCTAAACTATTCTTAAACTGGTTTCTGGTAAATTTGAAAATGGGAAGGGGCGTTAATATTCCGAATACAAGCACAACGCACATTGACGACTTTACAACGACACGAATTTTCGAATGAAATCAACCGAGAACAATTTCATTAAAGGAAAATCGTCCTGATAACAAAATCCTTTGATCGTGCACGAAGACTTCCGTGACCGTCTTCGTTGACTTTGATAATTCAAACTCGTTAAGAGATGTACAAAGCGACTTTTGCGAGTGACTTACGTGTGTTCATTAACCGCACGAAAGAGGAAAGTCAAAGCTCGTTTCTCCGCTAACTATGTATCTTTGGATTACAAGGTGTTGCAACCGGTATTCGCGGCGCAAGGATAGCGCTTGCCCGATAAGAGATTGCGCAAGTTTAGCGAGCGTGGCCTAAACCCTCCTCCTTCTCCTCCTCCTTCTCCAACGATCCATCGTTGTGTATGCAAACGAGCCACGTGGCCACGAAAACACCACGCGGTTTCTTATTCTAATTATCGCGCGACTTCTCTTCTCTCTCTCTCTTTCTCTCCCCCTCTCTCTTTCTCTCTTTCTGGACCCTAACACACGCGGGGCAATTAAATATTCTTATCGGGTATCGCCACAGTGTTCGGGAACTGGATTTTAATGGAGGATAGGTTAGATAAACGGAGGCACGGTGGTGCACGGTTATCTGGGCGGAATTTAATATTTTATTGAGTATGTACCTACAACGCCGGTATCATAATTCAATATTAGCCGGGGAAACGTTTATGGCCGCGTCGTAACACGGTCTCGAGGCGTCTCTTGTCGCGCTACCGCGCTTCTCGCTCGCCTCCAGCAACGAATTACTCCAGCGACCGATAACCCGGATGCTACGTGTTGTCCCGGAATACCATTACAGTGATATTTTTAGCTACGTGTCGTTCCATC
>NW_006263543.1:487972-489133 GCF_000469605.1 Apis dorsata | reverse complement strand
CGAAATTCATTCGTTTTGCATTTTTTTTTTTTTTTCTTATTTGGTCATTGGTCGGTAGTACGGGTAAAAGTTGCGCGATGCTATCAACAAGATGAGAGACAGAGAGAGAGAGATATAAATATATATATATATATTTCTTTATTACAGGCGGCGTTATTTTCGCTTAAAAAAAGGGAATAAAGCATTTGTATAAAAAAGGATATGAATACGTAGAATACTATTTTTTTTTCTTCCTCCAACGACGAAATCGGCGAAAGCGATACCGCCCTCCTTCCGAAAATCGAGCGTAATAAATTCGAGCTCGTCGCGAGCTGCCGCGATATCGGCGCCAACCTGTTGCTCCCTACTACGACGAAACACGACTTTGTCCGCCCGATTTTTCTAAATATTTCAGGCCTCTGGGAAGGAAAAGCAAACTGGAACGGAACGTAAAGGGGAGACTGGGAACGGGCGAGTAATAAACGAGTCTCTTTCTTAGGCACGTGCCTGGATAAAAACACCTGTCCCCTCCCCCGACAGTTATAAACGTTTACAACGGCGACATAAACTTTAATTAATTCCCGATTACCCAGCTACGTAGGCTCAGGATCTCCTCCACTTCCCTCCTCCGCCATTAATGCCTCCTCTCCTCGTCGCGCTCACTCGTTAACGAGCCTCGACGACACACAAATATGGGCGAGGGATCTCTCTCTCTCTCCCTCTCCCTCCTTCCCTCTTTTTCTCTCTCTCTCTTTCTGCCTCTCGATCGGCGAACACCGACCCGAACAAGAGGACGTGAAGAGATAGAAGGCGGAGTAAGGACGCTGAGTGTAGTAGGGTGGTTGGTCTCGCGTAAATTTCACGAATAACGCAAAAAATTGTGGCGGCTTTAATGCGCGCGACAATTAAGCGAGGGGAAGGATCGAGCCGCGAACGGCCACCGTACGAGGAATGTATAATTACATCGTTAAGGTACACAGACGCACAGGAAACTCGCGCTCGAGGAAGCTCCCTTTTTCCCCTTCGAGATCGAGATTTCGAAATACGACGCGTTTAACGAGGCCTCCTCCCCCCTTTCGTTCCGAGGCCCCGATCCACCGAATTTTTACGCTATCTGGGCCCAAGCATCGCCCGATCCTTTTTCTCCTTTTTCCTTTTTTTCTTTTTCGATTCCTTCGCCCA
>NW_006263543.1:480168-487739 GCF_000469605.1 Apis dorsata | reverse complement strand
CTACGAGGGCCGGTTGTTGAACGCAAAACTGCCGGTGGACCCTCTAATTGAAGATTCATCGAAGTAATTGAGCCAGCCTTTAACGACGAGATACCGAGCGGGCAACCCGTGTAGGGTAGCCAGGCATCTTTTCTTACTTTCGTTGGGGGGGAGGGATAACGGCCGGTTATCATCCCCCTTGCGGGCGCGGCCCAGGAATAGGTCTCCAAATAGGCGACTGGAACGACGATTTTGATAGTATAATACTCTCTCTGTCGCGCTCGATAGCTTGTAATTAATTTTAAACAGGACTCTCGGGCACGTTTTCGATGAGAAGTTCGATGCTTTTCCGAGGACATCTGTGTAACGTTGTACGCACGGAGAATTACGTATTTTTCGAAGAATCGAAACGATATTTTTTTTTTCTCTTTTGACTCTTTTAAAACGAGTGACGTTACGCGAATACGCCCATGTTTCACGTGGGAAGTGTCGAACGAATGGGAAGGGAGGGAAAGAATAACGTAACGACCGGAAACGGTGGATGAAGAGGACGTGCCGTACTGTGCCCGACTCGAAATAATTTCATACCCGAACAAACCCGAGAGGAGGAGAAGCGTGCGATGAAAGTGGCCAACCGACACCTGCCCGCTCCAAAGAGGTTCCCCCGGATCTTATCCGCACGCCGTGTTCGCCGTTTCCCCGAGGAGGAATGACGCGGGCCACCCCTGTCGCGGGCCCGCCGTTCCGTCCGTTATCGGCCATCCCTCCCCCTCGAAACCAGGCGTCGATAAATGCGTCGATCATCGAATTTGCGTACCACCGGCCTTTTACGAGGAGAAACCGCGATAAAACGGTGAGTCGTTATTAAACGTGGAATGCGAGGGACCCATCTCGATGACGCGAGAAATTTACGCGATAACGATTCTCTTCTGGGAGAAAGTGTGGCGAAAGTGCCGATTCCAAGCACGATTCTCATCGCCGTAATATTATTGATTTACGCAGTTTTATAGGCACGATACAGGAGGAGGTGGGGAAAAAGTGTAGATCGGGGTTTCTGTGATAAATTCCAAATCTAATTTTCGCGGCAGGAGATGGAAATACCGAATTGGAATAGATTTTTAGATTAATAACATCGAATTAAGTAGATTTTCGTTCAAAAGAAATTTGTGGGATATTTAAATATTTCGGGTGAATAACAGTTTAATTTAATTTAGGATTGGAGGATACATTTAAGCAGCTTAAAGTTAATTGTTGTTTCAATGCAACTCGAAGAGAGAGAGAGAGAGATTGATAATGAATTTTAAGTTTCCAACTCGCTAACTTCCCCACTCGGCTTCTCCTAATTTCAATATTTATTCTGACTCGTCAGATATATGGATACCTGCACAGATACAATCAGTTAATAAAAATGATATTCTTTTCTTTCAACGATATTTATATATATATATACATACATCGAGTCGAGGAAACCAAGAAATTAAACTCTGCGAAGCTGGTTCGCATAAACGTTTAAAAACGGAAAGCATCTGTGTTAATATTTTTTTGGACGGCAAGAGAGGCATAGGGATGTCCGTGTTGGCCGACAGCTTTATGTTCTCACCGTTGGACCGACACGCGATAATAACAGGTAGTAGGTCGTCCAACGGGCGACAAAAACCGGCACAACGAGGCGATACGGGAGCGCGGAAGGGCCGCGGGAAAAAGTGGCGCTGTTTGTCGGAAATTAGAACGTTTCCGGCCACTGTCCCGATAGCGGCTCGCCGCAGACAGAATTTTTTATGGGTCCAGTCCTGGGCTCGGTTGAAAGGAGCCGCGGCGTAATAATTGCAGGTTGGCCACGCGCCTCCCCGGCCTTCCCCATCTAGGGGATTTGTTCGAGAAACGGTAGAAAAGATGTTCTCCACCCAACGTTCTTCGCCAACAACAAGGAATATTTTACCTTCCCTCCTCTCCTCCTCCTCTCTTTTTCATAAATCATATCGCGCTGGAAACAATTTGTTATTCGTGTACCGTTCCTTTCTCATCCCTCGTTTGAACGAATTAAAAAAAATTATTCACACCAATATCTTTTCATCACAGATTTCTTTATTCCCGTCCAACGAGAGATATCTCTCTTTAACCGTGCAACGAAAAAGAAAACCCGTATCTTATCGATCGAAGGATCGGAAACAAAGGCGTTCAACAAAGCCGGGCCGAGACAAGAACGATCGACACCCCCGATAACGAGTAAATTCCCAACCTCTCTCCCTCGTCCCAAAAATTCCCAAAAATCCCGGTTTTCCCAAAAAGCGAAACTTTTACCCGGAATCGTCTTAATTAACCGCAAGCCGTCCCTTCAAAAATTCTATGTATATTGTTCCAGGCGGGAGCCCCGTATACATTTTCCATCCTTCCCCGACCCGAGTAACCGAACACTCGAAGCGGACGATACGGCCGCGCCGTTGAAAAGCCACGTGGGCCCCCCGTGGGGTAAAAGTCTTTCTCCTTCGCCCGTTTGCTCGCCATGTGTTTCAAAGGACGCAACCGACCCTCTCGCAACGGTCGGCGTCGGTTATCGGTCGTCCGAGCGCGAAAGTTTTTCGAAAAATTCGTCGCTGCGAAGGAAGAGAGAGAAAGAGAGCGAAAGACAGAAAGAGAGAGAGAGAGAGAGAGAGAGGAGAGGAAGCGTGGAGAGACTGCCGTGTCCTCCGGAAGAGGTTGGATTTCACGCTCGTAACGAGTGGAGCGGCTATAAAAGCGACATAAAGATCGGCTATTTTGACAATCCTCGGTGGAAAAAGAGTGTCGGGCTTGCTTCCTCCTCTTATCGGCCTTCTCGCTCCCGCTACGACGATAAAGTTTACGAGGGCTCGTTTCTCGGGCGTAAGCACCCAATGTCGCCTCTTAACCGTGTCTCCTCTCCTCCTCCTCCTTTTTCTTCTTCTTCTTTTTCCTTTTTTTTTATCGCTCGTTGCGGTGTCAGACGACGGATGTTTCCGATCCACGGTCATCATCATCGTCGAGGTTAATTCGAGGGAGAATCCGACCGCGATGATTTAAGGGCTCGTCGTGGAGATATCGCTGGAGACGCGAGAAATTACGAGGAGTCCAAATGTTTGTGAATTAACGAGTATTATTAGAAATTATTAGAAAGATCCCGATAACGAAGATGGATTTCTCGAAGTTATTCCCTCGAAGAACGGGAGGAAGGAATATCGAAGGCGAGAAAATCGGTGTCACCACGGTTGAAAATTGTGAAAATTCATCCTCGACAGAGGATGAGTGTAACGCAAAGGGAAAGAGAGGGAGAGGGAGAAAGTAACGGGTCATCGTGACACGGAGGGTGGAGAATGCAAGTCACGGTAGGTAATTGCACCGTGCTATCATTACCTCGCGTGCAGCCTGCTTCGTAGGTGAAGGTTGCTCGTAGGTGGTGCACCTTTCGGCCCGACGATGCTCGGGGAAACGTGGCTTGCTATTCCATCCACGCTCGTTTCGATCGACGACAGACACTTCGTGGAATCGGTCAACTCCATTTCCCTCGAGCACGCCTCACATTTCATCGCGAATCGAACAACTTGTGACTTCGAAGAGGTCGGAAAAGTTTCCTCCGATTTACGACCGTCTTCTACTCCTAACCTTTTCGAAGGTGGACCGTTGACACGCTTGAAATCCTTCTCAACGGAGAATTATAATTCCTATCATCATGTTCGATAAGAACGAAGCATTCGAAGCATTTTCTCTTAACGAAATTTAAAACTCTCTCTCTATCTATCACAAATTTTTTCACATTCAAATCATCCTTATAGAAACACGCATAAGAAACGATACACGAAAAAAAGAAAGAGAATAGGTTAGATATTTACTACGAAGCGAAGTAGATTAGAAATTGAACGTACTCACCAAACGTATTCACCAAAACAGTGACGAAAAATCGATCAAACTCAATCGAAATAGTATATATATAATCGAAACACGAGGCGAGGCGAACTATTAACACGATTAACTTTTGAAATCCGCAACGTCCACGACGAGGCACGCGCGTGCATGATCAACGACTGTATGGGAAATCTGGAAGGCGCGATAAGAACGTTGGCGAGGTCGAGACGCGGGCATAAACCGGAAGCAGCCATCCAAGGTCCTGGCCGCGCGCGCTGCGAGTAAATATTATTCTCAAACAGTTCGAAAACATTAAACATCTCCTCGGCGATAGCGCGGGGACACCGTGTTTGTGTACACACGACAGAGGTACACGGGGTCAGCGCGGTTCTCCTTTCCCCCTGTCCCTTTCAGTGGTTGCGTTAGTCCGCTTTCAACCAGTTTCATCGAGATAAACGCGAGCGAAACGTCGTAGTACCGTGACGGAGGCTCGCTTGGCTTACCTGGGAAAAACTCGGATAAATCGATTTAAAACGAATCCCTTCAACTCGTTTGGGGGAGGAGACTGGATTTGCAGAGAAAGCAGCTGACTTCTTCTCTTCTATTTTTTTTGCCAAGATTCGAGAGAAGTTTCGAGAGAAGTTTCGAGAGAAGAGTCGAAAGAGGTAAAAGAATTTTATAATTGTAAAATATATATGTTAGAAGAAGTTTCCAAAGGTGATTCTTGCTTTCGACACTTGTTTAGATAATAATCTTATGCGAGGAATTTTGTGAGAAACGAATAATCTTTTAATTCGTGCGCGATCGTCGAGATAAGATTCTTCGTATAAGGGAAATGCAGAGGAATGTTTTCTCGAGGAAGGCTTGGCACTCGATCTACGTAGAACGGATTCCGAGAAATCAACAGGCGAAATTAAATCCGTACGGCCAATGGACCCGTGTTCCACGCCTCTAACCTACTTACGTACGCGTCCACGTTAAATGATTCCTTGAAACGTCTAACGAGGCAGCGCGAATACAAATCGGCCGCGTTATTTCAGACGTAGACGAACCGATGCCCAAATCCCGAAACGACGATAATCCAACTATAATTGATGTCCATTAGCAAGATTTTGAAGTGCAAGATCGCACGTGACGGGCCAATAAATCCTCGCCATTCGACCAGTTCGAATTATCGGACCCATAAATACCCAGATATATCTCGAGGATATATTTAATTGCGCAATAGGTAAGTCGATTTTTTTGCGATTTCAATTTCTTCGATATCTCTAATCTTCAATATTCCAAAAATTACGTATCCAAATCGAAATCGACTTTTCAAAATTGAACAAATTCCCTATCCTCTCCGAACTTGGACGCATTGCGCGAGTTCTCGTCTTCCATCAATCAAACGTTTCCTCTCCTTCAACCCCTCCACAACCTTCCCTCAACCTCGAGTGCGCGCGGTCGAAAAGAACAAAAACCGAAAAAAGATCGCACCGGAAAGGGGGTCCTCCCCATACACACGCGCGCATATATACACACACGGTGGATCGTGGCCCTTTTTTCGAGCGGCTCCACACGTGAACCAGAGGTCCCCCGGGACGTCCCAGGGTGCCATTGAACGCGGAACGGAAGCATCGAACCGCGACACGGGAGTAAGAGAGCAACGATGGGCCCGTCGTTTTTCTAAGGCGAATTAAGGCCGCATTATTGCATCGATAATGAAATTTGACGATATTGTGCATTTCGCAGCCGGCCTCCAACCGTGGTCCCCTTTTGTGAGAAATCGTTGATGGCCGCGTGGCTGACCACCCGCCATCTCTCTCTCTCTCTCTTTCTCTCGCGTCGTTATTATTACGTATACAGAAGCAAACGGTGGAATCGCGTTGGTTTAGTCCCATATCCGAAACGGGAACACGTTTCATCCGACGTGGGGTTGCACGCGCGTGAAATCCACCACGCTCGTTACACGCTTTCGTTAATCTCGACGTGTGCGAGAGCGGCGATCGCACTTCCTGCTCCGCCACGATTCGCGATATCGAACACCTAGATCGATATCTCGTTTAATTTCCGCGAGCCGGTTACGGGGGCTGTATCGCGAGCGTGGTTTCTGGGAAATTGGAAACCGATCTTTTCGAAAATTTCGCGCGAAGAAATTAGAGAGAGAGAGATTCAACAGCGACAATCTTGTTTATAAATTTATTAATTGTCTAGATTCTATTTTATTTCTCCGTCATACGAAGAATATTCTCTTTATTTTCAAATCAATATTAAATTATCGAAGTAATTGCTTAATTTGTCAACGATGAAGAAATTTTTCGAATTATATTCAATCATTATCTGATTGAACGAACTCTTCCGAATATATATATATATTTGCAAAAAATGAAGAAAAGCGTTTGCTTCGTTAAATTGAAATCTTATTCGAAGGGAATAGGAAGATGTGCCGGGCTCTCGACGCGAAATATCCGCTAAATGCGGACTTTTGTCTAAACTGAATAAGAAAAGGGAGGGACGGGTGCAAAAGCTGCGACACGCCAGCACGTTTGTTGATCCAGAAGGAAGAAGAAGAAGCGGGAGCGGCCGATAAGCAGCGGCTTCCGCGAAGTGAACCGCTCTGGCCCGGTTATAAAAGAGAAAATCCCGGCCCCGTTTGTTTGCGGGCTGGCCAGCAGCTCGTGGAAACCGTTCTTCCACGCCCGGATCACCGGAATCCTTTTATTGTCCGTAATGCCCGTTCGAAAACGAAACGTTCTCCTCGCGGAGGATGGAACGCTGCGTGCAGCACCCACTCGTCTCGTCCACCAAGCTCGTCGTGTGTGGCCGCTCGTTCGTGCCTCTTTATTGGGTTTACACGGCAATACGGGACCGCGAAGAAAAATATATCGACCGATGTGGCCGGGCCACTGTAAAATCGTTCGTTCGAAGAGAAAACCTCGGTTTCGGTTTCGGTTTACGGGGTAAGCAGCACGCCTCGACCTCCCCGTCGAAACTTGGAAATTGCATTTTGGTTTTTTCTATTTTTTAGAAATTTTGGAGTTGAAGATTTTTTTTTAAGTGGATTTCGAATTTTGAGAAATCGTTGCGTTTAAAATTAGAGAGAGAGAGAAAGAAAAGGAAAAGTATCGCGGGGAAAGTGGTAATTACGAATTCAATTTTTTGACAGAGGATAGAGGATATTTGGTTACTCGAATTTGATTTTGAAATAAAGGTGGAGAGAAGAAAGAAAAATTTTGATGGTGAAATATATTTTGTGAACACGAGGAGTTCTATTTCAAGCGGATACTCGTATATATAGAGGTTGATAAATTCAATTTTTGGCAATTTGTTAAAGGGAAGGTTCTACCCTGCGACGATTTTGTTATCAAATACTTTTCTGGGTGGGAATTTTGCGATGGATTTAATTTCGATTGTAAAATAAGATAGGGAAAGTTGAAAATTAAATTGTCCCCGATATAGAAACTCGAAAATTTGTAACGAAATTAAAAATATTCGATATTGGGAAATAAAGTAGCAGAAATAAAATTCAAATATTTCCCAATAAAAACACGTAAATACGTAGCAGAGAAGAAATTTGGTAGTTAAATGGTAGCGTGAAATATCGAAGATAACTCGTTTTCAGTGATAAATGGCACCGGTTTATAGATTGACATTTTACAACGGTGTAAAAAATGTAATAAAACCGAGGCGATTTAAAATTCTCTTTATGAAAATAGAAAAATGATGTTCGTAAAAAAGGATTGAATAATTGG
>NW_006263543.1:476268-480010 GCF_000469605.1 Apis dorsata | reverse complement strand
TGATGTTCGTAAAAAAGGATTGAATAATTGGGAATATTTATTGATTTTTTTTTTTTTTTTAATGATTGCAGATTTTATGCAAATTTTATTTTACAACTCAAGAATATTTGTTTATAACTATATAACAGATGGATCTTTCAAAATAATTTTTAATATTATTTTTCAGTTATCGACGACAAAAAATCGATGAAAATATCTTCACGATCATAATTTATCTCGATTAAAAGCGCACTAAAAATTAGGAAAACTTCGAACCACCATAACTCCGAAGATAATAACATCCGGTCAACCAGTAAACGATCATTAAAAGTGCAAAATCTTACTCTTTAAAACGCTTTTTGATTTATCTAAATAAATAAATATATATATGACATAAATAATATATGACATCCGGTTTCCAAAATATCGTCACGTAAAGAAGTCGAATAAATTTTTAATCGTTCACCTTCTATTAAAATTAGGAAAAACTTTGAATCGTTATAATTCCGAAAATAATAACTTTCGATCAACGGATAAAAGATCGTTAGAAGCGCAGAATCTTCCCCTTTGAAACGCTTTTTCGTTTATCTCGATACGACTTCCGGTTCCCGAGATATCGTCGTGTAAAGACAAAGGTAATTTTTGATCGTTTACTGTCTCCGTCCTTTTCGCTTACTCGGATCTCTCGCTCGCACCTCGCCTCATTGACCTATCCCAAACCGCAGACAAATGACAATCGATTCCTGGAAGAACGTAATACGCGTTTCTAGAAAAAAATATAATAGGTCACCGAATTCATTCAAAATCTTTACACATCGTGAACGAAACTTTGAATCCTTGTATCTCGGCAACCGATTGAGATATCTGGATGAAACAAAGAGGAAGTTCAACGGCACGATTTGCTCTACGTTCTGAATGGGTTTCGATTCGGCAAAATTTCTTTCGCGAAAAAGAAGGTAAAGATTCGTTCGTGATTTTACGCGAGTGATTTATGATATATAAAGTGTACGATGAATCAACGTACGTTTCACGTATGAATGTTCGAACAATATGTTTTAATTATATAAAAATTAGCAATCTACCGATGCTATTCCACGCCTCGGATAAAAAGCCACCAGAGACGATCATGGCTTAACCACGGCCACAAATCAAGCAGCAGAAAGCCGCGACGTTACCAAGAGATTTATACCTCGCTACGAAGTGGGGAGTCTCGTCTTAATAAAGCTTTCCCCGTTCGTCACCCAAGTTTACAGTGCGTGTAAATACATGACTGAATTTAGTCACACGTCTCTATCTACCATCGCGGATTTCATTGCATCCAAATTCGCCAGCTTCGATACTTTCGAATTGTACCATCAAATTGTACTCCTATTCTCCCCCTTAAATCCTTAAATCTCAAAATTTAAAAAAAAAACTGTACATTTCTATATCTCGACGTCGACCAATTCCGCTCTTACGTTTATATAAAAAAAAATTAAACAATTCCAAACGCTTCAATCACTCACAATCGAACTTTACTTACTTGTCTTATCGCAAAATCGACGAATTACCACATTGGCCGAAATTCCATCCGAGAACGTAGAAAACAGAAGAGAAAAAAAAGAAAAGGAAAAAAAAATGGATCCAAGTATATCCAATCATCGTATTAAAAGACTGATTACATAGAAGAAACTCACGATAATTTCTCATCAAGGAACTAACCCGGTGAGGCGAATCGGTGTGACAAGAAGCACCATTCCACGGTGCTTGGCCGGAAAGAGGCTCGGTCGCGGAACTCGCGACATCGAGGTCGAAATTACCGCGTTGCCAGGTTCTGGGATCACGGGAGCGGACGCGAGATAGTCGGCTGGCGGGCAGAAAGCGGCGTGGAAGCGGGACACCGACACCGAGTTCAGCAGCCAGGCCGGTGACACGCGCGAGTACACGAGCGAGTACACCGCGGATCAAACGGTGGAGGATTATTATGGGACGACGTGCATGGAAAATGAGCGATAACCGTGATTCCTCGAGCCTCGAAAACGGGAGGAAATTGGTCTCGAAAAATGATCGAGAATAATAAAATCGGTTCGATGATGTAGATCGAAGCGTTTGTGGAATTTCGTCGAATCTTTGACTCGTAACGGGGATCTCTCGGAGATGTGGATGAGTCACGCGAGATTCTGTTACAGGGATTTAAATACGTCGATGAGCTCGCTTTAATCGGAGATAATGATAATCCGGTTTCGGATAAACGGATTCCGGAACCGGTGGAATTCGAAAGATCGGAAAAGAAGTGGAAATTATACGATCGGTCGTTTAAACTTTCTGTCCGCGATCTCGAATTTATCTTTTAACAGGAAAGAGAAATTTATTATAAGGCTCGCCTGAGATTGAACAGGCATTTATTATAAAATTCTGATCTCGAGACGTTACGTACATTACGATTTGAGATATTTTTAGGATCGTCGATGAATTCTAAAACGTGACTTTCGAGAGGCGAATCGAAATTGGCGAAATCGAAATCGAAATCGCCGATGCTATTGCGAGGATTGCGTTTCAAATAAAATGGAAAGAAAAAGAAAAAGCGATTGCAACGAAGGCACGGTACATTTGGTATAGTTCGATTAACATGTAGGGAAATTGACGCTCCATGAATGTAACGAGAGACATTCAAAGAACGAAGAATACCCCCGAGGAATACGGAATTACTTCCCAAGGACAAAACCGATCCGCCGAATGGATTAAAAAAAACGTGTGTGCGGTATTCTCGTCGAGTCGCGTCGATTTCACCAAGAGGAGACAAAAGAGAAAGAGCAACAGGGAGAGAGGGGAAAGAAAAAGAAAGGAAGAAAAAGAAAGCGAAGAGGCGTTAATTAAACCAGCAGCCCGGCGGGTAATTAAAACACGTGCCCGGCCAACAGACCCGGATGGATCTTCTGGATGGAGCTTATCGACACGCCGGCGATTTTCCAACCTACGCTCGCCACGTGATCGGAATATCGGTGAAATTGGCCGCGACACGGCCGATCTCCATTCGCGGAAAGATAGCGAACGCCTCGAAAGGCGCCTGAAACGAGCGCCTGCCCCACATAATGAAGACGTAAGCCGAGCGCGCCGCTTTGGTTAGGTAATTAATCGAGATGCGCTCGCTCACGATTACGAGTCGAGCACCTTGCGACCTCGAGACTTTCCTTTCCTTTCCTTTCCTTTCCTTTCCTTTCCTTTCCTTTCGGGTTGAAAAACTGGGTAAAGTGGAATTTCGTCCAAATTTCTCTCCTTTCGTCGTATTCATTCATCTTAATTTCAAAACCTTTCTCCTTTTAACAACCGAGTAAAGAATATCTATCCTCGAAATATTCCAATTAGATATCGAGATCCATCCGCGAGCATAGATCAATCGAGGCGTACTTAAAACCCCATAAAAGAAAAAAAAAAACCATAATCCCCTTACGAAGGAGAAATCATTTCACCAAGGGTGGCGCGAATAAGTTATCCACGAGCAGCCAGCCCCTTGACTCTCGCCCCGTCGGGTGTTGTCGTTCGCCGCGGCACGTGGATATTGTTTTTAAAAACACCATTAACGAGGATGACTGTCAATCGCCTGAAGCACCGGGCGGCAAAGCGCTGCGGCCGTGCACGCTCGTGTAATCACATTAGAGAGAGAGAAAACCCGGTCGTCCGCGCTCCTCGCCTCGCACACAATGGCCGCTGTTTTTGTAGTGCGCTCACGGCGGCCATTGTTACGTCATTATTCGCGTCCTGGGCTAGGGGGCACCGCAGAAAA
>NW_006263543.1:470840-475577 GCF_000469605.1 Apis dorsata | reverse complement strand
GCGGGCAACTATAGCGGGAATCCTCGGTTGAATCGAGCAGACCTGCCCTAAGCGAGGCTTCGAATCGAGGAGGGTAGGCTCTCTCCTCTTCTGCTCCCCTTTCCCCAACCCCCCTGTTTCGTGCGCGCACGTGTATGTGTACGTACGTGTGTGTACACTCGAAGGTGTTACCTCGTCGAATGGTAACGTCGTGGATCCCGACGTCGAAGGGGAGGACTGGTTTTTATTTTTTCCTTTTCTCTCCGTCGCCTTTCTCCGTCCGTTTAGATAGTCGGTTGACGGGGATGATCGCATTCTCGTGGACGAGAATGGGATCGTTTCTTGTGGCGGCTCGCGATCCACCGTCACGTAACAATAGGAAAGGAAAGGAAAGGCCCCCTTGGAAAGAAAAAAAAAAAAAAAAAAGGAATGTTTGCAGGCGCAACCGACTTTTCCGTGACAGCTGCGGACACTCGAAGGGGCTGTGAAACGAAGCGCGGAAGCGAGCGTGTAACGCGTCGCCTTCGAGGCCCTCGCATTGTCGTCGATACGCGTTCAGATCCAACCAACCGCTCGATGTTGCTTTATCCCTTTAACTCTTTATTCTATTTTTTTCCATCTTATTTTCAGGATCGATCTTCTTCAATTTTAAATTTTATATTATATAATTAAGAGAAAGAATATTTCGAGATTCGAAAGAGAACATTTTTTGCGAATTTTTTGCTCGAGTTCGAGATTCAATTATTTTCGAGGAAAAATCTTGACGCTACCGTTATTTAATCCGATGAAGAGATCGAAGAGGCGAAGCGACGAACAGCCAAGGCGAAAGCGCCTTTGTCGCTCGTTTGCCAGGGGGTTGCACTTCGTTAGTCTCGAATAAATCGGGAGGAAATGTAATATCGTGTCGACTTGACCCTCGACTCGGTCCCGGGCGGTCTGCCCTGTCACTCGACTCGTCGTTTCACGTTGACGCGGGGTTACTGGTCGCATCAGTCACCCATCTGGCATTGGCTGGGACCTGGACCATCCATGCGTGCCGCCTTTACACCGTACCCTGTTATGCATTTGACTATCGACAATGCGCGCATCATGTCGGGAACGTACCGAGGGTGCATAAACGACGAGGGCAGGGTAGGCAGGGAGAGGCAGAGAAACGGGAGCAGATCGAATCGAAAATTAGGATCTCTCGATGAAATTTAAAACCTTCTTAAAACCGTTCATCGAATAATTGTTTCGCACAATTCTATTATTCGTACCCGACGATGGTAATATTTTAATCTCTGGATTCCAATAATTTCACTTGTTATTGTTAATGTTATTCGCGTATATTTGCTTCTGAACAAGAGTGAGAATTAATTTGCGAACTTTTATTATCCGAAGCTTCCAATATTATTTACTTTTCCTTTAAAAAAAGAAAATTAAAAAAATATTTCGTTTTCAAATTATGTCGAGGGTATATATCCCTCAACATTTCACTGCGTTAGAATATCGCAACTAATCTATCTCCAATAAACAATCTCTAATTTTAGAAAATAATCCGCGTCTTCTTCGCCTGATCCCCGATTCACGCGCCGTTAAAATCGAATTTTCCCGGAGGAGCGGATTCAAATCGAGTGAAACCCTTTTTAGCCGGAAGTGGCACTCGACTCGCGGAAAGTAGAGGCCCCCTTTGGATCCAGCATCCTCGAACACCAGCATCGGCTAACAGGATAAGAGCGTAGACCGCGAAGAAGACGAGGGACCGACCGCAAATCGAGCATTCGCCGGCCGCTCGAGTCAATTGGTATTATTAGATTGGTGGGTCGGAGGGGGTGGCGAGCATCCCCCGATTACCAAGCACCCTCTACCGGCTACGTGCGTGATGGTCGGCGGTAAATTTCATTCGAGGAATTATCATGATTGAATCAGCTTCTACTCGCCCTCCTCTCCTCCTCCGCATCACGGATTCGCAATCCACCCCTTCCTCGTCCCGCCACGGCCATCATGCGCTCGTAAATTCACCCTTGAAATTTTCCGTGAATTGCGAAAGAAAGGTGGCGTGCGTACAACACAAGCAATGTTCGTTGCAACCACTTTCTTTCCTCTCTTGAAATTTTTCATTTGAACGAAACGTGATGAAGATCGCGAGAGGGGTTGATCGTGAATTTTCTTCGCGTGAGTGGAAAAATATTTTCGAGCAATTTTAACGCTCTTTCGTTGAAGCACAGGGAGGGATAAAGGAAGGAGAGTTGATTTTAAGAGTAAAGTATTTTGTAATTACAGACTTTTTATCGCGTAGATATGACGTTTAAAATTTTTATTTTCTGCTGTGGTAAGGATTGGTCGAATATAAATTTGTTGTGAAAGAGATATTAAGCGAGTTTCCAATAGGAAGCGAAGATAAGAGAGAGATTAGGGTGTGAGAAGTAGATGATCGCGTGCAGAAAGGAAGGAAATTATGGGAAAGAGAAAATGATAATATACGGTAGTTTTATTTTATTCTATTTTATTTCCTGCCGCGTCAAACTTTACGCAATTTTCTCTAACGTTAATCATTCGTATTTTATTTCTTTTTATCGAAAATTTTTTCTAAAAGTTTCTAAAAATTTTAAATAAAACACTAACATTTCCATTTCGAAATTTTGCCCACATCCACAATCTTTAGAGATAGAAGATTGATATGAACACGTGTTTGTAACGCGAATCGTACCATTTCTTAACACGCATGAGAATGCGTTCTGTCGGCGACGCTTCTTAGACCGCACAAGTGATTTATGCACGACCGCGTCACGGCCAACTTGATACAGTTACAATTCGCTAACTCGTCCCTCGTTCGCCTATAATCATTTTTTCCCGAACCAAGATTCGAGAAAGTAATATCTGAAAATCTAGTTGAATTTTTAATACACTTCGTACATAATTACTCGATGTACTTTTTATTTCATTTCAATTAAAAATTTTATCTTTCCTGATCAAATCTAAATTTTATGCCAATTTAATATATTGTCTGTTTCTAAATATTAGCTAATTTTGCATTTTAACGTTCTATTTTCTTCAAATTGATATCCAGTATCGATCAAAGAAAAAGGGAAGAACTAAAAATTTTTTAGTAAATATTTACACGCTGAATAATATTTAATCGATAGATTATTATTTAGATTACCTTTCAACCGTCAATAACATAATATTTTGGAGAAGATATAAAATACGACGCAAACAATTTTATAAAAACAGAAGATGAATCCATCGAAAACAAATCCAACCGTCAAGCTTCCAAGATAAAAAAAAAACAAAAATGTATACATATATATAACGATACAATCTAGAAAAATTTCGTTCGATACTCGAGTTGCGTATCTGTCGCAATCGAATCAGGAAGAGTTTCAAAGATAACAGGGTGTGCGAGGTACGCGTGAGCGTGAAAACAATCGGCCACGGATCGGCGGTATTCGATTCGAATCCGCGCGTCTATTTCGATCGATTATCTGCGGAATTAATCAGTCGGCCGTGATAGCCACTCGATGCCCGAACGTTTGTCGACAGTCGAGTCATCGATCGAACGTCGATCGTATCTACGGGAAACGTACCCTTGGACCCAGCTCTCGTCCCAATTACTTTTATTCCTCCATTTCTAATTTTCATCTTGATGCGCGTTCTTGATTCGTTTGTCAATTTCGAATTATCGATTAGACGTAACGTGAACGTCACATATCGAATTATTTTTATATAATTTCAATTTATTTTTATTACACATTCGTCACATATCGAATTATTTTTATATAATTTCATTCTTGAACGTTTATTTCTGCTTGGAATTCTTTTTATTTTGCTGGGCGAAACAATTACGTGTAATAAGGTTATAGAAATTTGCAATTATTCGAAATAAATAAACCTCTGGTTTATTTTAGATCTTTCCTTTTTTTTTTTTACGTTCGAATTATTTTATCCCTTCGCTTCTTAAATTTTCATCTTGATTCGCGACCTTGTTGATCGTTTCTTGGGATTATTCGTCGCAATGTGGATCATCGAATGCCGATTAGATAACCGGACGATAACGATATAGGCCTTGCTTCCGATATCTCTGACTTTCCACGGTTATCGGTCACGGCTAAGTTTGCGAAAATTTCGCCGAAAATCACGATGCACTTGTCTGCAGATTGCTCGATAAAGAGGATTCGATCGATTTCGGGTGTCGCGTGATCGATGAACTTTGCTAAAAATTTCAGGGATGATGAAATACGCGATGAACGGTGACGATTATTTATAGATTTATAAATCAAGTTGACAGATCAAGTGTTGATACCGAAATTTGGATGAAACACTCGGGATTATTCGATTATTCGAACTTGAACGAGGTTTCGACGAAAGAACGAATCAACGGATCAACGTGAGATTTAAATTTCTTAACTCTCCAGTCGATGCAAGTTAAAAATATTTTTAAGAATATACAACGTGGCACGAATAAATACCAACAAATCCAACTTTTTATCAAACGATACCATAATTTTCTCATATTCTGGATTTCGAACGAAGGGAAACACGCGTCGTGATATTCGTGGTGCAATATATCCGTACTTTGCATACATTGTCGATTCTTGGAAGCGGGTTTCAAGGTCGCAATAACAATTACCAGCCATTCTGAAATTCATAGTCTCGTCGGGTAATGCGATCGGGCGATACGCGTTCACGGGTGGATCCGCAAACACGAGGGGTTGGCTCGGGGATAAACCTCGAGGAGGAGGGAGCACCTCGACACCACTGAAAAAACTGCGGAAAAAC
>NW_006263543.1:468333-470644 GCF_000469605.1 Apis dorsata | reverse complement strand
GAGGGCGACGACAATGGAGCGCTCTCCCCCCGTATGGGAGAAGAAAACGCTTGCCGATGTTCCATGCACGGCGGTCTATCTGCCGATGACTTTTGCAAACAGTGTTTTTGAAATGGACACTGGGAATACGTGTGTTACGTTTCGTCGATATTATTGAGAAGGTAAACGAATAAAATGAACGAGTGAATTTTATTATTATTCTTATATTCGATTCGGTATGCTTTGATTAATTTTACAGTTTTTAATATTTTATATATATATATATATATATATAAGTGGTATATAAAGTTTGTCAAATATCTTTGAAAAGTAGCGACGAAAAAAAAGAAATTTGATGAAGTTTGATTAGAATTAGAGGAGGGATGGTTTTAAAGTTTTTGGAAATTTGAATTATATATAATATATAAATTTTTGTATAACAATTTTTGTATTTGCTTTCAAAAAGTGATTCTCAAAAGATGATCCATGTACATTAATATCCTGTATATACATTTTTTTTTACATTACAAATTTCTTCTTTTTAGATTAATAATGGGATGATTAGATCGAGATGCGAGATCGAGAAAAGATGCAAACGTGATAGGATTGTCGGGTGATAAAAACGTCGAGGGATATCGCTTCTCAATTTAAAAGTGCAACGATATATTTGCTTAACCCTTTGTACGAAAGGAAATAATTGATGTCTCTTCAGAGAAGGAACTATCCGGGAATAATTAACACTTGGAAATTAATTCTCGATTAAATATTCATCCTTCATCGATCGATCACGAAATGACGTGACTGAATATTGTATAAAACACTCGATAATTTTCCTGTCAACAAAGTCAACTCTAATCTTCACTTATTTATATATATATTGAACACCCAGATACGCTAATTCATCCCACTTTCAATGTCAATCAAATTAATTATATATCACCGTAACAAAGCATTCGAATAATTAAATAGAAAATTTTAAATTTCGTCAAATCTATTTAAACCCAAAGAAGAGTTCTAATTTATCCAAAGTACGCGACACTAAACAAAAACAAAAAAAATAATTAACAAACGCGATAACCAGAGACCCAAAGGAGTCAACGCGCGCGTTGATTACTCCTCGAAGAGAGAAAGTTATCTGGCAAGAATCTGAGAGAATTTCTGGTGTATCGGGGGCGCGCATCGTTAACGCGTAATTGGCGAAATGCAATGGTCGTGGCACAGCCTTCGGGGGTTGATCGTTTCAATAGCGGGGCTTACGGCTTAGAAATCCGCCCCGAATCTCGCCATCCCCCTTTCCCCAACCCCGTTCGGCATTACTGATTACAGAACCGCAACGGCGGCGGCGTGGCAGCACGTGGCCCACGTCTGCGCCCGTCACAGTCACACCGGCCAATTTGCGTTTCCGTAATTTCCGCCCGACAATGGACCACCCTGTATATAATCGCGGCCTATGGATAATCCGGCGCGCTATGAAATCGGGGTACCGAGCATCCTGTGCACGCGTATTCGAGCTCGCATCGATCCAAAACCCTTCAACCTTGTTTTTCGCACGGTGATTCGATGGAAGATGATCGCGAAAATTCGAAGGAGGAGTATGGCGAGGAGTTTGAAATTTAACGTACCGTTTATTGAAAAGAATATTTTTCTTTTTTTCAATTGAAAATGATTATGGTTGAAAATTCGAAGGAGGAGAATGCGAAATTATATGATAGACTGAATTTCGTTCAGATTTCTGGATGATTCTTTATATACACGATTAAAATTCTTCTGTTTGGAAATTCTTTTAGTTTGGATTTTATCCCTTAAAGAAACTTAAGAAAGAAGAAATTTCCACTCGGAGTCAAGAAGCGCGGACGGAAGAAGAAGAAGCTGTGGAAAGACAAGGACCTACTTGGCTAGGTGGCCCATCCCTTCGATGCCTGGATTGGAGAAAATTTCGATCCTCTGCGGGAAAATCCTTTCGAAAGATTTGAAATCCAGAGGCGAGGCGAGGCGAGGCGGCTTAGCCGGCTCGTAGAAAACAGGTCAGAGGGGCCTGAATTCGAACAATGGGACGCGCAGCGGGGGTGTTCCAGGCCCCGTCCACCGTCCATCTATTTTCCTTTCGAATCCTTCCGAGAATTTTCCGCTCGACAAAGGCCGAGAGCGAGAGAGCCGGGTTTCGATCCACGGACCGAAACCTGGCCCTTCCTTCCCCGATTCCTCGGGGTAACTGTTGACAATCCCTACGCGAGGGGCGAGGAATCGGGGGGAAACACTTTACTGCAGGCAACGATTTCGCACAATGGCATTAGTGAACGGTGCGTCTGGAAATCCGTTTA
Organism: Apis dorsata; assembly: GCF_000469605.1. Classification (NCBI taxonomy): domain Eukaryota; kingdom Metazoa; phylum Arthropoda; class Insecta; order Hymenoptera; family Apidae; genus Apis; species Apis dorsata. The sequence goes on along the minus strand of NW_006263543.1, from coordinate 468,344 downwards.
GAGTCGCTTCT
>NW_006263543.1:465355-467950 GCF_000469605.1 Apis dorsata | reverse complement strand
CGGTTGAATGCCACGGCGGAAAGCGCGTGGATTCCACGGACGGAAGGGGGAGGGGGACGGGGTTGAGATTGGCCGAGGTTGTTCCCGTGTTGTGACCGAACGATCGACGTCGGCAAAGGGAGTCAGTGTCCGCTCGATGCAAGCACGTCAATGGAACCCTGCGGTTGGGTGACGGAAGTCTTGGACGAAGAATGATCGGGAGTGGAAGAAGACAAAGGGGTAAAATAGCCAAGGAAATACTCCTGTATTTTCAACGAGTAAATCAGTTGAGCGAATATCCCTTCGCGTGGAATCGATTAAGATGAGAAGAAAATATTCCGCGTGAAAATCCGGGGGAAAATATCTGAACGACGAAAGGAAACGAGGAATTAATCGAATGATCGAATGTACATATACCAAAATCATCCTCGACTCGACTCGATTCCGCGATGAATACCCGTCATCCCCATCGTGTCCGACGGGGGAACAAAATGGCAGCCTCGAAAATCAGCCGTACCGCGGCGTTCTCGATATGTGACTCGAATAATGGCCACCTACCAGGTGGGGAGAGGGGGTAAAAGTTGTCGGTACAATGGTCGCGGGAGGAAGCTCTCGAGCACCGAAACGGGATCTAGGTAAAAAGGGGTTGTTAGCCAGACTACTCTCTTTCTCTCTCTCTCTCTCTCTGTGTCTCTTACACGCGTGCGTGCATACTCTCTCTCTCCCTCTCTCTTCCTCCCTCCCTTCTTCTTCTCTCTGGTGGGTTTGCGCATGCAACAGGCCCAGAGCGCACCACTCTTTATTTAACTGGAGCACACAGAAAGATGTGAATGCTTGGGATGTGGATTAAAAGCAGCAGCTCCGTTTGCAGGAGCGAGATGCTCGATCCGGAATTAGAGAGGAGGAGAGTGGAGTGGAGTGGAGTGGAGGAGTGGAAAGGAGAGGGTTGAGGAGGAATACGAAAAGGAAGGGAGGGAGAGCTAGTTCTGGAGAGGATCATTTGAATGAGAAATACTACACCTCGCGCACCCACCCACACTTCCATGCAAGTCCCGTGCGCGCAGCAGCTTTGTTTGATACGGCGCATTGTGCTCGCTGCCACCGGTTCACTTTATACCCCCTCCTCCCCTTCCCCTCCCTCCTCCTTTGCAAGCACACAGGTATATAAGCGCGTGGTCGGCGTGCGTACACTATACCTCTTCGTATGCGTGCAACAACGTGGTCTCTTCTATCTCTCTCTCTCTCTCTCTCTGTCTACTTTTCTTCTACGCTTTTCTTTCTTTTTTTCTTTCTTTTTTTCTTTTTTATTATTATTCTTTCTCCTCACTCAGGCAAGCTCCCGCTTCAAACGGGCTGAAAATCGTATTATAATGAGAACGGGACAATGAGAGAGCTCGGCCAAGATTGCCTTATGCCAATCTCGCAGTGTGTGCGGAGGCGGTTACGATTTCAATGAAGGGAGAAACCGCGTGAAAGAGCGGTAGAGCAGTGGGTAGTAGACCTTCCCTTCCTTTTCACGATAAGATTCGTTGTGAAATTTTAACCTCGTATGGAATATTACACACCGATACGGGGAAAAATTATAGCTCATCGAATATTAATTATTACCCTGTTGTCAAGATTTAAATTTCACGCTCCACCGTTGCAATCACGATCGATCACTTTATCCCCCGAAAAAAATTTTCCTTTTTCTTTTCGAGACGATTAAAATTACTTTGGAATTTGTGGGATGAGTCAAAACAGTGGAACTCGGAGGAGAGACACGAGGGGTGGTCGCGCCGGTCACGCACCACCCACACAAAGTGTCGTCCTAATCGCGTGTCCGGCGGCCAGGCAACGCGGAAACGCAGACGCGCGTGGCAGGGCGCTGCAACGGCGCCGATAACGGAATGCACTATCCGCACGAACCTAATCCGCGGTGCCCCTGCGAAATTTATCTGGCGGCGAGGACAGATAAGAACCCACCGGCCGGCCCTCAGCTTTATCCCCGCCCCGGTTAATAGTGATCTCGGTAAGCTCTCGGGCGAAAGGTAGGTTAGGCGTGGCCGCGGATGCTCGGATAAACGTGAATTTCGATTAATCGAGGCGGGGTGGCCACCACCGATCCTCCTAATCCCGCATCCTCTCGCGGGCCGTGCGTCTGAGGGCATCCTGTCGCGCCTAAGAATCTTCTCCAGTTCATCCATTTTCTTTTTATTTTTTTTCCCTCTTTTAAAAAATGTTGATTTACTTGAACTTGGCTGGAAAATCGATCGAGTTATTCTTTTTCTTTGGAAAAAAAATAATTTAGATCGTATCTTTTAATTCTTCGTTGAATTGTGCAAATTTTTGTTTAAGAATCTTCTCGAATATTCAATCGTTGTGTTTATGATGGATCTAGCGCGAATAATAAATATAAAATTTTCCAAAAATATTGCAATAAAGATAGAAGAGAACGAATTGGAAATACGAAAATAGAATAAGAAGAGTAAAAAAAGAGACGATAAAATTCTTGGTGCTTTTAAGACATACATAATTGAATTTCTCGTCTTGTTCCTTGTATCGATGTTCCAAGAATAATCGCGAGCGAAAGCGGTCGAGATATCATTATAGAGGAAGGCGTGGTTCGATTTTTGA
>NW_006263543.1:460581-465132 GCF_000469605.1 Apis dorsata | reverse complement strand
GGAAGAAGGCAATCGGGGTAAAACCGAGGTAAACTCGGGTCCCCGATATCTACGATCTGGATAAGCCAGCCGTAAGAAGCGTAGATAGGGGCCGGTTACTACAAGAAAGGGATAAACGTGAATTTCGATTAATCGAAGGGACAACAAGTTGTTATAATCTCGGGGTGTATATACCCGAATAAACGAGGGGCCACCGTGTAATCTGGGGGATGAAACCGGAAATCACGTCCCAACCGGTACGTTTCATTAGCCGTAGAACTTATAAACAATAATGGCAATAATGGTCCCCGGTTAAACTGTTCGTGCGTTTAACTGGTTAGAAACGAGAACGCGTATTACGGGGGAATTTACCAAGGCAATTTGTCACGCAATTCTCTAATCTTGCATATTCTAAGGTATTATATCTTTCGTATAAAAACATCCCTGTAATTAATAGTTTCAGAATTCGATTTCTCTTTGGAAGAAAAATTTAGAAACGATAAAAAAGAAAGGAATTTAAAATTCTATCTACGCTTTTTGACCCTCATGAGACGAATCATTCATTCGTGATTGAAACTAAGAAATAAGAGGAAGAAGAGACTAATTTTTCCAGAATGAAATGTCAAAAGAAAATTAAATAACTCTTGCTAATGCTTTGTCGAAACGTCATCTTTTTTTCGATAAATTAATAAAAGATACAATAATCCTTCGGAAAATCTAATTTTTCCAAAGTGTTACGAGGAAGAGGATTAAAAAAAAAAATTCTTTCTCCCCTATTTTATTTATCATAAATTAAATTAAATATAAAGAATAAGAAAGAGGAAAAAAACTTGCAGAGAATTTAATTCTTTCTTGGAATAAAATATCGCGAGAAACGAAAAATTAAAAAAAACTCGACCAACCTCCCCAATTCCCATGTTTCGTGCGGAGCAATCCCCACAAATCGCGAAGAACTTCTGTTTTATATATCTAAACGCAGAAACGAAACGAAAAGGCTCGTCTTCCAATTTACGAAAAGGCTTCGTCTCGCGATTCGAGGAGAGCAACAGCTCTCTCTCTCCTTCTCTCCCGCGGATTTTCAGCAAAGAACGGAGGAAAGAGGGTGAAGAGGAGAGGCGGACGAAAGCTTAAAGGGCTTGCAAGATAGGCGAAGTTAGACAACAAGGAGGATGCGCGCCTGGCTTTATCGCAGACAGCAGGATAATTAAATTTGTCGTGGTGATTTATGGCGTTGCACGAAGGGCTCGCTGATGCGGGGGCGGGGGGTGGTTGATACGCTTCGCTTCTTGGGATCTGGTTACATGGCGCCAGCCTCCTTCCCTTTCCTTTTCGGAAAAATTCTCTTCTATCGATAGAATAGATGATCGAGGAAAATTACGTTTGAGAAAAATTTGTACGTGTTGCAATTTCAACGATCCTTTTCTTTCCTCACTTTCTTCGTATTCGTGGAACGGCGATGAGAACGAAATGTTATATTGTGAAAAAATTGCGCCAATTTTTAATAGTTTTCTTTTTTTTTTTTTAGCCTTTGAATAAAAATTACTACAAAATTGAATACAAAATTGAATACAATTATCGTTAAATTGAGCACAAGTAAAAATTACATTGTACTATAAAAAAAATCTTTCGAGCTGTGAATGAATTTTACTAATCAATTTTAATCCTTCGAATAGTATAAATCGTGCGGATCAAATCATTTATAAGACTCGTTAAAATAAATATAAGTTTGAAAATTAAATCAATCCTTGGAAATTAATTATTACACCGATAGATATAACGTTTCTCTCTTCGCATATCTACGAATCGATAACATCAATTCATATTAAATATTGAATCTTATTTCTCGCTCGCGTAAAAACGTTTTACAGATGCGATCGAATCGAATCGATTATATATCAAATATCGACGACATAACAAATCCGATTATCTCCCTAATTTAATATAACAAATGTTAAAACTCTGAATTCGTCGAAAGAGAAAAGAAAGAAAGGAAAAAAAAAAAATAGGGAAGGAACGATAAATGAAAGGGAACGTTAATTGACACCATCTCCTCCCCCTCCTCCTCCTCCTTCTTCTCCTCTCTTCTCCATTGTCAATCGCATTTACACGCATCCCCCCAAGGCGAACGTGTAAAACGTCCCACGGATTGTCTCTTTGGTGTCTCGACAAATCGTCTCCGCCCCTCGAGGACGGATCTATCCCCTAAGACAGGTGTCGTCAAAACAATCCATTAAAAGTAGAGACTACCTCACCTACTCACCTACCTACCTTAGCTAGTTACGGTTTTAGCCGTAGACGAGAAATTTCGCGTCGTCGTCTGTCTCTCGGTGTTCTGGTGAAAGTTTAAAGGCGGACGCCAGGGTAACAGGCGCAAAACACGAGGCCCCGTTAAAAGGGAACGCCTCGTGGATGAATAATTCACGGGTATCGACGATTTACCAACACACTCGGTGGTTCAACAATGTTCACACCCGCGAGCGCGTGGTGTAAAGCTGGTGACGCGTAGATAGATAAGAGGCCGTATCGTGAGAGATTTCTCGCCCAACGGAAGAGAAGAGAAAGGGAGCGAGAAAATTCCCTTTCCCTCCGTCGAGGAAAATCGAAAAGAATTAGGGGCGGCGGTTGTACACCTCAACTCGCGGGTGGAGGGTGGAAGAGGAAGGAGGAGAAACTTCTTTTTCGATCCCTCGGTGGCGAGGTGTCTCCTTGCCTTGTTAAATATTCAAGCCTGTAATACAATATCCGCCGTGTAGAAGGCCCGCCACGAGAGGGATAAACGATTTGCAAGAGGAAGGGATGGGAAACCGCCGCTGGAGAAAATCTCCCTCCCTCTCTTTCTCCTCGTCTCTGGCCCATGTGTGACGTCTCGTTTAGGGAAAAAGTCGAGTGAAAGAAAACGCGTGGCTCGTTTTAATCCTTCGATTGATTCCTCGATCGCGTGCCGAGTTTTATAATGGAGGGGGTTAGAAGTTTGGAATTAATTAGAGGGGAAATTATAGTAGAAGTTTTTTGCGAGATTTATGGAAATATATTTTATTTACGAGGAAACGTTGGAATATATAATTTTTTAAAATATTTCTGCGCATCGCACGGATTTATTCGAAAATTTGAATCCTGGAAATTTTCGATGTCCGAATAAGTTATCGGATACGCGAGATAAATCGCGTCACAGCTTGCCGATACGACAAATAACACGATGATCGGAACGAAAGAGATCCTCTTCGTTCGAAGACGTTCGCAACCCTTTGGTTGAAAAGGCAGATAAAAGAGACCACGTGATATCTGATACGCGGCCGGCCGCGATAAAAACAAATCCCCTGGCATCGTTAACCATCGTAATTGGCTGCACGGTAATAGGCAAACGATGACGATGTGTCAACGACACGTGACACGTCGATGAACTCGTAAACACGATAAAAATACGCTCCCGCCGTGTTTTGGAGGGGAAGTTATCTTTTTCGCGGCTGATTGCACGGCCGGGGTGTCGCGCGAAAGGGCAGGAAATTTGCAATATTTTTCAATGGAGGGAGAGCAGGGGGCGGGTTGCGCCCGGTGAATGAAAAAGAGAGATTTTCTCTCGAGGGAGGGATACGGGAGGCTCGTTTACTCCGTTCTTTTTTTTTTTTTTTTTTTTTTTTTTTTTTTTTTTTTTTTTTACGCCACTTTACTTCGAAAAAAATCTCGACCTCCCCGCGAAATAAACTGTTTCGCGGACATCCGTGTGAATAGAGAGAAAATTTTAAAAGTCTACGATATTAGACCAATAATTTTCGTCGAAAATTGATTGAAATTAACGTTAATTATAATTGAGAATGCTAATAAAGAAAATATATATATATAGAATCAAAGATATTCTTTGATAAATAAAATCGTTATTATTATTTATTATTTATATAATAACATTATATATTATTTTTAATACTATTAAAAATAGTATCTGTTACTATCCACGTGTTACTATTTACTTGTACAAAATTATAACATTATATAAAGCTTTTCACGTGATATCTATATTATTTCAACATCACATTGAATATTCTTCCTCTTTCTATAAATAAATAATATTCAAAATTTATATCATAATTAAAATCTTGTAATACCATATCGATTATTAATAAAATTAATAATCGGAACAAAAATATGAAATATTCGTTTGCTCTTTTTCCGCTGAAATTTCCGAATTTTCGCAAAAAAAAAAAAAAAAAAAAAAAAAAAAAAAATAACAGAAAGAAAGAAATCCCGAATCAAGAGTTTTCTTCTTCTTACGCCAAGATTCGCGCAAGCTTGGGAGGAGGGAGGAAGAGGAATCGCGAACTAAGTTGGCGAGGGACGGTTATTTTAATAACGTTATAATAAGACGTCGGGATTGATGCTGAACTATTCGCTGGCAGCGTAACGGTAGCTTAAAGGAACGGCACAGAGAGACGTCTAGATCTAAAGGGTGTCGCCTACGAGTCATTAACATACTTACTACCGTGCCCGTGGTTACGGGTATGCACCACGTTTTCGAGAGTTCTCCGCGAAACTCCCTTTTCTTTTTCCCGGCGATAAAATTAAACGAGCCGATTTCTG
>NW_006263543.1:456871-460370 GCF_000469605.1 Apis dorsata | reverse complement strand
CGCGCCAAGGTTCCCGTTTGTAACTGTCCACCCCCCCTCCCCCCTCGAGCGCAACAACGCTAGCCGATCAACTCGATTACCACCACTGTTTGTTGTTGTCGTTGGTACATTTATTACGATGCGATATGACGAAAGACAGAACGCGGTGCGATTAGAGACGATGACAGAGACGAGATGATTCCAAATCTCTCCTCCTAAATAGATGAGAAATTTCATATATCCTAATAAATTTCCCCTTCGTCGTGGATAATAAAGGGATCTTAAACCTCGTTGGAGAAGATTAATAATAATATCAAGAAAGAAATTGTATTTATTAAACGTTCTTTTTAATCAATCCTCGCCGATCTTCCACCGCCAATGTAATAAAATAACACCAAGGAACTCCGTTAAATCAACTGCACCCTGAACCCTCTATATAAACAATAGTATATACGAGATTTCCCTCCAACCAAATCCGAGAAAAGTAATTCAGAGATAGGTAATAGATATATTACCTAAATGGAAAGGTGAGTACAAACGGGGTAAGAAATCAGCGGGTCTACTCTTCTCTCTCTCATTCTCTGAATGAGGTATCACCGAACGGGATCGTTGGTTCGAAAGAAGGACGGAGGAGTTGGCCAAGAAGATAGGGACTAAATGAAAAGGCATAAGGAGGAGAAGCGGCGATCATCAGATTTACATTGGTCCCGATCCAGGGATCGCCCCACGGCGGGGTTTAGAGGTGCAATAAAGGAGAATGTTTGAACACGAAGAGGCCTCGGCCTCCGGCTCTCTCTCTTTCTCTCTCTCTCTCTCTCTCCTCGCCTCTCCTCGTGGCCTAATCGTTTCTCCCACCATCCTCGCCGATAGAAGTGATCGTGCCCGATGACTTTACGGGCGTCGATGCTCGTTCCCTTGATTTACGACGCCCCTAACCTTCGCCGCGTTACCTACATTGTTTCCACCGCGTTCGTTTCTCTTTACACAAGCTGCTCGTGCCCGCTCCCCGAGCGGAGAGAAACACGAGACCGGCCTCGAGACCTAATGGCGTGCACCGCTGCTCTTGTCCTCCTCCCTGACCTGGTGAGAGGAATCGGGGGGTTGCGGCCAGAAAACGAGCGTCACGGGGTTGGAAGCAGCTCAACCGAGAATTTCTTGTTTTGGAAATTTCACGAGATCATCGAATAAAGAAAAAAGGGGGAATTCTCTTCAAAGAAATTTAATTAAAAAAAGAAAATTCCAATTCTACGATCTTTCTATGATCAAGCTTAATCCTTGCAATTTTCCCATCCACGTTTTTCAAGATTTCAAGATTCTTCTAACTCGAAACTCGATCTCAAATATTATCCCACCGCTTATCAAGGAGAGATCTACGCTTAATCGATTCTTAGATTCGAGAAGATTGCGTCGCAAAGCGCATCGTTCGCATTTCCCTTCGAGAACCTTTTCTTCCGTACAGCTGCGCGCCGGGGAACCGAAAGGTGGATCGGGGAAAGAGAGTGTAGAGGCTCAAGTACGGGCCGAGTCTTTCTGGCGCTTTCATCGCGCCATGGTTTTTTAGAGGACGCGGAGGCGAGCAGCTGCGTGGCGCACGCGTAAAAGGGGAAATACCTTGGCAAATCAGATGCTACGAAACGACTGAATTACGAGCACCGAGGTCGTAAAACGCGGAGCCGAGTAACAACTTAATTGCCCGCGCTCGCGCCACTCTACGTAACGCGTATTAACATAATTAAGAGGAATCGGATTGCCCGTTGATTGAAGCCACGCTTATCTCGATCTCCCAGCAAATTTTCAATGAAATTAATTCGTCCGCCCGTTTTTCTTCCTCCTCTTTTTCTCTTTTTTTCTTTTCTTTTTCCACGAACCCTCCTCGCTCGTAATCGAGATCTCGCAGCCTCGTTATCGATCATTCTCAATCATCGAGTTTTAAAAATAAACACGTTATGTAAATCGCTCTTCGAATTTTTCGAATTCGACACAAATTGATTTCAAATTATCACATTCCGTTGGTATTCGCGATATTTCTTTTTTTTTTTTTTTTCCCACGTGGCCGTTTCTCTCTCTCGAGCCACGGTATCTCTAGAGAGATACCTAGGCCAGCCACGGGCAGAGATGTTGTTTTGCAGCGGCCGGAATAGATATCGGTGGTGGCTGGCGCGGAGACAGGGAACCGCCACTATTTCTGACAAGAAGCTTCTTCTCGCCTCCTCTCGCCCTCGTCCAACGTCACGTCCCCCTCCCTCCCTGTCCCCCAACCGTTCCTTCTTCTCTCCCCCTTTCGACAAGAGGAGGAGAAAGGGGAAAGTCGCGCGAGAGAACGCGCGCGCGTTAATAGAGGGCAGACGCCGAAGCGGACAGGAATAACCCATCGGGATGTCACACTTCCATATAGACATCGAAGCAGAGCTGTTTCGATGATCCCGTTCCCTCTTTCCTCGCACGCTTCTTCTTCTTCTTCTTCTTCTTCTTCTCCTATCCCTTGCCTCGACCGAGGAAAGTTTGAGGTTAGGTTCCTCCATCTGATTTGAGGAGGAAATTGTGGCCGAAGGGAGGGTTAAACGAAATAGAAATGAGAGATGGAAAAGAAAAATTCTAATTGGAGAGATTAATAGATAATCGGGTTACGGATGATAGATATTGGATAAGGAGATATTTGAGATAAACGATTAATATTTCTAGAGTTGAAGATAATTTATCCGCTGAATTTTCGGATATACGTGTTTTACGTAGCAAAATTTGAAAATACGAAGAGTAAATTCCAAGAGAGGGTGGGGACAATGAAGTATCATCGCGTACCGGGATCCACAGGCCTCAACGATCGATCACGGTTAACGGGCGAAACAACGGAGCCAAGATGAATGGAACGAATGCGTGAAGTACTGAATGAATTTACGAGATTTATGAATCCACACCTACGTCTCTGCTCGCGTTTATCTCAGCAACAATTCATATTTTCCCCGAATGCTTCCTTCGAACGGATCTTTTCTCGGCAAAGAGGAGAATCCATAGATCAACATATTCGATCGAATACGAAAAGTGACAAATTCGTGGCGAAAAAAGATCACTCTTCGAAGTCCCGACTCGTGGTCAAACGGTATTATAAATCTCCCTCGCGACAATCGTGCCAACCGTGTATCCACTTTACACTTCTCGTAGAGGAGGAACGCTCTCCTGATTACTACGATACGATAAAATTTTTCCATCCAAATCTCTCTCTTCGAACGCCACCCTCCCCTACAAATTCCTACGACTCCGTTGCATCTCGAGAAAATTAATAAACACTGCTTAGTTCAATTCTCATTCGAAAAGACGATAAACAACGACAATCCTTCCAAGACAAAAAAGAAAGAGAAAGAAAGAGATGGAGACGAGATTCTCCATCGCGAGGACTACAAAGAGAGGCCGCGGCTTGCACTTGAAAAGAATCGGGAAATCCATCAGGTCAACGTATCTCGTGGCATACACGTTTATAAATCCTCAATTAACAAGAATGTTAACGTCATGATTCACCGTACAT
>NW_006263543.1:449255-456473 GCF_000469605.1 Apis dorsata | reverse complement strand
GCGGCGGACATCGAGAAAGGCGGCGGCGGCGGCGGCGGCGAGGGATCGCGGCGTGCATACACGTGCGCGTGCAGCGAGAGAGGGCCTGCGAAGACCCGCCAAGGCATTCTAAAGTTTTCGCGTTAGCTCCAAGTTTATCCTTAAGCTCGGTGTCACGCGAACGGCCGCTTAGGATACGAAAACGTCGCGGACCGAGGCGATGGAGGACACGCACCTGCCCCGGACTGGAACGCCGCTTACCTGGAAGAGAGGAAAGCCGTGGAGAAAGAGGGATGAAATTTGAATTCCTCTCCCCCTTCTTCTTCTGCTTCTTTCTCGTTCGTTTGTTCGTTTGTTGTTTGGTCGATTCTCGAGATTTTGTTTCGTGCTCAAGGTGTATTCAAGCAGAAACTTCTATACCCATTTTGTGACGGTTTGCTATCGAACAATTGTATTTATTCTAACTCGCGTATAAAGCTTTGTCGAGTATTTCTCTGATAATTAAGAATATGTAATTGATGTGATGGATATACGTATTACGAGAATGGAACGAAAATGAAATTTTTAATTCTGTATTTGGTCGATTTTAGATTTTTATATTATAGGAGTGACAAGATTTTTAATAATTTCCTAATTTTTCTTCTAATACTGATCGTTGAAATATTTACGTACATTTTTATCGTACATGGTCGTAAATAAAAATTTGTGTAAAAAGCTATAGAATTGGATTAAATCGGTTTGTTGAACGAGAGTTATCTTTTTTTTCTTTTTTTTTCGTTTGGATAGCGATCCGGATAGGTTGTAAAATTAAAATCTCCTCTTCTCTTATTATTCTTGGGAGATTACTCAGGTTTGAGACTCCGTGGTCGATTTAGAGCGCGTTGAACAAACTCGAGGATCTCGAACGTTATCTCGAGATAGACAAAGATTTCGTAACAAGATGTTTTTTACTACGCGCAATCGGATAAATGTGACTAATGTTAATTTCGTCAGTTTTTCGTGTATCTATCCACAGTGGAAAAATTGAAAGGCGAGAGAAGAAAATTTATAAAAGAAAGAAAAAGAAAAAAAAAGAACGATCTTGGAACGAAACACATTCTAAGACGCCAATCAGAGACGAATCCCTCAATTTCTCCTCGACTCCGGAATGGACGAGTCACGAGCACTCGTCGGGACGGAGTTATCGGCCTAATCGGAGATGCTGGGCCCATTGTCGAAGAAGATAAGCAGAGGCAAAAGACTTCGACGCCTGTCCGTCCCTCCATGCCCCGGATGACCACCCAAGATCTAACGCCTATTCGTGAATGACAAATGCGCCCTCGAGGTGCATCGAGGTCGCTGTGGGAACAGCTCCCGAGATAATGGCCGGAGATCCTCTATCGCTAGACCAGTTTTCTGGCATTCTTAATACGGGTGACACGAGAACGGGGGAAGGGTTAATTTTTACACACAGGATTAATAATAATAAAATAAAATAAGTAAAATATATATATATAAAAATATATAAATAAGTAAATTATATACATATAATAAGTAAAATAATATAAATAATATAAAATAAAATAAAATAAAATAATATATCACGCGTAAAAAATTCTTCTATCGCGATAAAATTGAAAATTGTTTTCCAATTTAAACAAACGTTATTGCAAAATCGTATCTGCAATATCAAACAATCGTTTATAAAGCGAACAATCAGCGACGAACGATGGAATCAAAATATACGTATATACACACATATATTATATATATACAAACATTCGATTCTTCGAAACAAAATCCAATGTATATAAACAGTGTAATCCTCGAACGTACGCCATTCACCATCGAAGATTACTTGATTTCAGTAGTAAGAAATCGTCCACCGAGGAAAGCACTTCGCTCTATCTGGTTGAATGATGAAACTCGCGTAGATAGCGAGTTATAGAGAGAGGCGTAGATAAGGAGAGTCAGATAAGGGGGAGATCGCGCGAGGAAGAGATCCTTTCCGTGGACACAAAAGGGAAGAAAGAGAACGAAGAAGGGGAGAGGAGAGTGCTGGTACCACGCCCACACGCGACGCTGACAGAAAGAAAAAGATCGTGTCGCGATCGTGGACGTGGTTCGCACCAGGCCGGCTGACTGATCCTCTCAGCGGCGCGTCTTTCAATACTCGCGCGGTGGAGGACCAACGCTGATTGTCGTCGTCGACGTCGTTGTCGTCGTGAGACGCGCTTCGCTCCTGAGTCTTTTGTCGCCAAATCGGCGGGACGACGACATCTACGTCTCCCGCGGCGACCGATTACACCTCGTTCAACAATCCAACGATTGTTGCAGGATTTTCTTCCAAGATTAAGAGAAAGATTAAGAGGAAATCGAAGCGATATTGTGGAGTCTGATTTCTTCGACCAACATGAATGATATATTGGGAGGAAAAGCGACAAGTGTGTATTTCAAGAGACAGAAGCGGAATGGAAATTATTATATAAATATTGAGTGTTTAAAATTGGAATATCAGTGATCGGGAATAGATAAATTTGGAGGAAACTAGTAGCGCAATAATTGTTGTGTTTCAGAAGTATCGAGTATTTTATTTATTTATTTTTTTGGTTCCGTGAAATTTGGTCTTCACGGGGATTATTCTTCGAGGAAAAAATGTAGATTTCGATTCAAAAATTCGAAAGTTACTCCGAGAAAAACGGGATTGCAAATTATTTTAAATAAATATTGAGTGTTTAAAATTGGAATATTAGTTGCCGGCAATAGAGATTCTCTTTCACTATAAACTTGAAGGAAACTAGTAGCGCGTTATATTTCAGGGGAAGTATCGAATATTTTATTTATTTTTTTAGTGGTTGAAATTTGATTTTCACGGGGATTATTCTTCGAGGAAAAAATGTAGATTTCGATTCAAAAATTCGAAAGTTACTCCGAGAAAAACGAAATTGCAAATTATTATAAATAAATATATTGAGTGTTTAAAATTGGAATATTAGTGGCCGAGAATAGAGATTCTCTTTCGCTATAAACTTGAAGGAAACTAATAGCGCAATAGTCGTTGTATTTCAGGAGAAGTATCGAATATTTTATTTATTTTTTTGATAGTTGAAATTTAATTTTCACGGGGATTATTCTTCGAGAAAAAAATGTAGATTTCGATTCAAAAAAAGTTACCCCGAGAAAAACGGGATTGCAAATTATTATAAATAAATATATTGAGTGTTTAAAATTGGAATATTAGTTGCCGGTAATAGAGATTCTCTTTCGCTATAAACTTGAAAGAAACTAGTAGCGCAATAGTCGTTGTATTTCAAGGAAAGTATCGAGTATTTTATTTATTTTTTTGGTGATTGAAATTTGATTTTCACGGGGATTATTCTTCGAGGGAAAAATGTAGATTTCGGTTTAAAAATTCGAAAAAAACGGGATTGCAAATTGCACCACCGTTCTATGGCGAAAGACGCAAGGCTAAGGTCGGGACCCTTTCTCGTTTCTCTCTTTGCCGAGCGTAATGCAAATCGACGAGCGGCGAAACGTCGAAACTCGCGTCACCTCGCTGACGAACGACGCGTCGCGGCGCTGCCTGAACTCTCCACCCGTGAAATCAGGCTGCGCTGACGTGTTACAAGACAGAGCCACGCAGAGGGCAAACGTACCACTTAACACCGGACCGTCGTCGGGCTCTCGAGTCACGCCGATTATCTCGACGATCGACTCGCGCGGAATTCGATCGATTGAACGAGTCGGCGTGATGCGATGAATGAATGCGAAAATGAATCGAAAATAACGGAGCAAGGAAAATTCTTTAACCTTTTTCTTATGGGCATTGCCAAGACCTCGAAGATCCGTAACGCTCGAAGGGAAAAAATCATGCGCAGATCGATCGAGTATGGACAGGAAAATTCACTGGCATCGGTCCATGCTTCCGTAATACGAGCCACAATTTTTAATTTCTTCATAAGTTTATATAAGTTTCTAATATTTTATAAAAATATCGACGGTGAATCGGTATTGCGACGAAAGTGTATTCGTAGTTGAAGAATTTTCAAAGAAAAATGAAAGATCGTCGTGGAACGTTTTCGATTTATATCTTCACGAGGATGCTCGATTTTACCGTTCTTGACTGAAGACAGTTCGTCTATAAAAATGGCGGGAAATGGCGGTTGGAAATAGGAAATCGAAATGAAGGGAATTTTTTCGTAGGCGAGAATGAGCGGAGGCACGAGTCGATTTTTCGAGATTCTCGTGGCGCGCGTTCCCTTTTTCAGGCCGAACGAATTCTGAAGCGGCGACCGGGTTATATTTAGCCCGGCTGAGGTCGAAAAACGAACTCATCGTGACTCTCTCGAAGCCGCTCTCGGTTGGGAAACACGGTTATCGTTTCTCGAGCGAGCGAGCGAGCAAGGAGAGGAGAGAAAAACTGTCTGGTGCCCGCCATTGAAAATAATTCAGAGGCGTTCGTTGGATTCTCTGGAAATATCTACGAGACAATGAACGCTCGTCGCTTATTCTTCTGCTTATTCGCGACATGTAAAAAGCAGGAGCGAATTCGAATTCGAAGGGACGAGACAATTTGACGAGGACAGATACGAGGGGGAGCTAAAATGGAATTTCGTTAAATTTTTCGTCGTGGTGTTCATTCGTGGTGGGACTTCTTTAGCCAGGAATCTCCGAAAATATCTCCTAATCCGTCTAGAGTAATGACTAGCGTGCGAGAAACAGGGAAATTTTTATGATAATTTACGTTTAAATTGATGGATAAGCGGTTTTAATAGTTGAAATGTGAAGTTTACAAGACGTGGAAACTTTTTAACATCGCGCAAGAATTTTCGTCGATCGACGACGAATTTGAAACACGATTTTAAAACTGTTACAAATGATCTTCGTTTCTTTATCCAAAAATATTCATCCCCCGTTATTATACATATATATACCATAAATACTTTAACAAAAATGTAACGACATTTCTCTTTTAAATACATCGAATCGTTTATCCATTTACACTAAACTAAAATATTAAAACTATATTAAAACCAAACTATACATTAAAACTATTAACCGAAAACCAGAGCCAGCTTAAAAAAAGCTCACGCCGAATCTGCGTGGTACTCGGCTCGCGAAATCCAATCCGGTGTTTCAGGAATCACGAAACAGGGGCTTTATGGCGGGCAAAAATCTCCGTCCTTCCTCCCATTCCTCCCGATCCCAGCCCAAGTCGTCGTAGGAAGGACGCCGATTTCTCGCTGCATCGCTCGATTTGCCCGAATGCATCCGGCCCGGCGAAGACGTGCCTCGCGTCTCTGAGACGTCTCGAAACTCGAGCACCGGTAACGCGCGTGTTCGCACGTACGGTCCCACCTGATCCCCTAATAGGATTTATGCGGCCGACCAGCCTCTGTTACCTCTCTCTCTCTCTGAGAGAGAGAAAGAGAGAGAGAGAGAGGGAGAGGGAGAGGGAGAGAGAGAAAGAGGTTCCACGACAAGGACGCGTTGCAATGCCGCGTTAATTTCGACTAGTCGGCGTGGAAAAACGTGGGGACGGAGGGAGGGGAGGAGGTGGCGATACTCCCGATTCGGCGAGGAGTCGAGGGCGGGCAAGAAAAAGATGGAGGTGGACGAGACGGGGGAGGGGGAGAGGAATAAGGAATGCGATCCGCGAGAGCGTGAAACCGCGGGAATGGCTGTCAGAAAAATCGTAAAGAAGGATCTGGCCGCGGCGGAATCTGCACACCGTCCGCACAACATCGTCGAAAAGGCAAAAAACTGAAACGTTCGTGGAACACGAATTCTTTTTTTGGAAGAAAATCGCGCGAAACACCTCCTTTGTCCTCCTCTCTCTCTCTCTCTCTCTCTCTCTCCAGGAGCTGCGGCACGAAAGGCGATAAAGTGTCCGCTCGGTACGAATACGAGGGGGAGAGGTTTCCCGCTCAAGCAGGCGGCTCACGTACCCTCTCGCGGTTCTTTCGCGATCGTATATCTAACGGGTTGAATCGAGCAAAAATCCTCGGCAAATAGTTTTCTTCGCACCTCCTTCAACCCATCCCTCTCCTCTCCTCTCCTCCTCCTCGTTACGCCACGCTTTATCCTCCCTCCCCCGGTTTATCGGAAAGACCGGTCAGGATGCCAAGAATCTTCGCGCCTCGGCGACTGGAGCCGCATACTCTGAGCGTATGCGGCCCTCGTGCGAGCGAGGAGAGTCACACATCTTGAAGGCGTAAACGCGACGAGGGGGAAGAGGAAGAAGTGGAAGAAGGAGAAGAAGAAAGAGAAGAGGAAGGTTCTTCCTCTGACCTGTTACACCCGCTTTCTAGTTTCCGCGCGATCGGAAGGCGGATCGAAGCTACGACGACTACGAGAATTCATGTCCACTGGGCTTCGTTCCGCTCTCTGGAAGCGTCTTCTTTTTTCTCCCTCTTCCTCTCTCTCTCTCTCTTTCTCAGGGCCCGCTCTCTAGCCGGAGCGAGCGCTGCTTCTCTTATTTGGCTGTCCTCTCGGTCGAACCGAGCGGATCGAAGGACGAAACGACCGAGACGATCCTCTTTCGGGGCGAAGAGAGGAAGAGAGAGAGAGGGAGAGCAAGCAGAGATACATAAAGGTTGAGAGGATGAGAGAGGCACCGATTCTCTCCCGCTCGCTCACCCTCCTCGCCCTCTTCCTTTCATGAGAGCCGGCCCGTTAATCCTCCACGGATCCCGCCAGGATCCCACGGAGATGCACCGAGGGAATTTGCATACAAGATCTTCTGCCATCTCCCCCTCCCCCTTCGACTCCCTCGCCTTCTTCTCCTCCCTTCGACTCTTCTCCTCTTGGACAGCTCCTCCTTTTCCCATCTCGTTCGCTCCACCGTGTTGGCCCTCTTCCGCTATTCCCGCTTCGAATCCCTTTCTGTTTCATCTCTTCTTTCTCCTCCCACCGATCGGCCAACGGAGCCTCGTCGTCCCTCCGAATAAGACTCGCGGATAACTTTGTATACACGCCGCTCTCCGTCTCCGACCGGTCAAAAAGGGACTCTGGGGGAACAATGGACGGGGGGCCCTCGGATTCGAAGCCGACCTTGGGCACTGGATTCGTTCCGTTCGTTTGTTTTCGAGGTTTGGAAAGGTTCGAAGAAGTGTCTTCGAACAATCGTGTGGAAATCGAAATTTTCGTGTTTTATTATTACAAGTCGTGCATCGAAATCACAGTATCGCGCACGGAAGAAATAAGTTTTTAAAAAACTCAAATAATCACGAATATCCCAGCGCGTAGTAATATCGCAAC
>NW_006263543.1:445892-448879 GCF_000469605.1 Apis dorsata | reverse complement strand
CTCCTATCGTCCATCCGGTGCAATTTTCCGGAAGCGGTTCGCGGTCGCACGGAACAAAGGCGGGCCGACCCCCCGTAATCCCGTAGGAAAACTCGTTCGATCGACTAACCCCGAAGAAACGGAGGGGTTCTGCCCGGCCGCCCCTCCAAAGTTAATCCGAGCCATATACGCGACCGATTACCGTTAATTATATTTTCCTAGCGGCCTCTCACCACCACGCATCCCCGGTGTTTGCGCCGCTCATCCCTCGCCTCCTCCCGGCGGAGGAGAGGCGAGCACGTGGCCGTGACGCGCGCGTTTGTGTGCGTGCGCGCGTGTTTTCGCGTGGGAAGGGTGAATTCACGAACCCTCCACCCTCGTCGAGGCTCCGCCGTGCCTCCCTTACCGTTAATACAGGCCACGTCGAGCGAAGGGCAGGATTAAATTGGCACCAATTACCAGCAAAACACCCTTCGCGCACTTTCCACCCCCTCTTTCTCTCTCTCTATATTTGGGGCTGGAGATCTCCACTTCCTGTCTCCCTCCTGCCTCTATTTCCCCTCTTCGTCGGTCCCCTTGCGTTGACGCCCGCTGTGCGTGGCATCCGCTCGACGGCCACCCTCCGCAGAACAGAAAGTCCACCCCTAAGTGGCGCAACGATATTACATTATGAAAATATACATCCCCAGCTGACGTAGCTAGCCGCCCTGCCGATGTTATTATCGCCAGCCTCGGCGACCGCGATCGTTTCGGGAGAATTTTCCAAAGACACCTCCCGGTGATGGAGGCTTGATTGACGTGAATGGTATCCAGGATTCGTTTCGTTAAATTATAGAATCTCTCTAGCGTACACGTATTCGAGAATTATTCCACAGAGATTATTACATACCGAGTGTTCGCAACGCGGATCTATTCGCGGATCATAGGATTCGTTTTCGATCGAGGGGATAGGATTAGAAGGATTACGTAATAGAAACGTTGATAACGTAATATACATCGCAAATGTTTCGATATATTAAAATGGTTAATACAATGATAAATAATAACGATCGATATATAATTTTAAGACGAGGGAGAAAGAATCGTTGGAAGAATGGAACAGTCGGATTTAAACGGATATTGAATGGATATATGATATGTGCATTATTTATCCTTTCGTAGGTATGGAGAGACACGTGTACTCGCGGATCTAGTAAACTTGCTCACCGTCTCCTCCCGCGATCGGTAATTTTCCACGAGACGGGTGGATTTACAATTGACATCGCGTGACGTGACGCCCGTGGTTGGTCGTCATGCACGCGTGTCAATGACGATGGAGACAACCGATAAAGGCGGAGATAAGGAGGATGAGGGGGGGAGGAAGGCCGAGGAAGCCGATTAACAAGGTGATGATGGTGGCGAAGAGGACGAGGATGGCGATAAAAATAACGAAGCAAGGAAGATGACGAAGGAGAAGAAAATAGAAGAGAGTTGAGAATTGAGAGAAACTCTCAAGAAGAAGAAGAAGATAGAACGAAGAAAACGTCATTTATCATTTATTACGAATAAATAAGATTAGAGGTGAGCGATATTGAAATCGATCCTTCTTCGACTCGTTACGTTTATTGCGATTACGAACTCGAAACGCGGAGAAGCGATGGGTATACCTTTGGAGAGCTCTCGTGGCCGCGTGGGTGTGGGAACGTGGGCTCTCCAGACCGTTTGCATCGCGCGGTTTTTGCGGCGGTCCGAGCGGATTTTCTTCTGCGGCTGCTGTGGTTTAGAAGCGAGGAAAAAAAAACGACGGCTTCGGCCATCAGCAGCCGCGCTTTCGTCGACGATTTATGAATATTACCTGGTACGAGCACAGGTACGATCGATAGTCGAAAGTATAATATAACATTTTTTTGACGTCGCATTATATTTTCTCTTTTTCCTTTTTTAACGAAAACAATAGTAGTCGATTTCGTTTCTTCTAAATACTCGTTCCTACGTCAAATTGCGTCAAATAATTGTTATGGAAATAATTATTTCTTATCATTTGACGTATATTTGGAACGATAATAATTCTATTTTTGGAAATTGTAATATTATTTTAAAAAGAATTCAGTAATCTCGTTTCCGAATGAAATTGAATGCTTTTATAGAATATATAAAGTTGGAAATTTTGTACGTGGTTTTATTATTGAATATTGCCAGCAACATCACTATTTCATAATTGGTATCTATTTGTTTTTCTTCGATACACGTATTTCAAATGTTTTGTAAACAGATATGCGCAATCGCGTATAATTAAATATATTCATTCAGCTAAAAACATTTTTATTTATTGTTTTCACTGCCCAGTCAACGAATACGAAAAAACATTTAATCCGTGATAAGAAGAGGAAGCGAAAGAAGCTCGAAATGCGTATCTAATATTCGAAGAGACTCAAGAGTATTTACATTTTTCTTAATTAAACGTACGAGTCGCGAATCTCACTCGCCATTTAAAATACTTGGAATAAAGCGTTATCTCGAACTCGATTTTAAAGTTGAAGAAGCGGAGAAGAGGGTTTAGGAAACCGGGGTGGCGGGTTCGGGAATATTTTGAATAATCGTCGGTCCCGGCACATACATCGTCGTGAAAAATTGCTTAAGTGGTAGGTGCCAACTGATGTGTATACGTGTATTGTTGGGTAGCTCGGATGAGAAATGGGAACGATGGCGCGGCTTCGATACAGACGCACACATACAGAGAGAGACCGACGTTGCGACTTAATTAATATGCAAAATGGAATATATATTATACATGTGTTCGATTCATCCCCCTTTATACTAGCCGGCGCGGTATAAGAATCGTATTATCGACAGGTCGATTGGCACAGAAATTATCCTGTCCTTATGTGATATCGAGCCATATTCTTCTCGGCAACAACAAGCGTCTTTATTATATTATTATTATTATAATACGAGTAATTCTCGAAAATTAAAGTTCTTCGAAAATATAACAGGCAGGTCAAAAGATTCAGATTGTCCTGCTGACCATG
>NW_006263543.1:443425-445680 GCF_000469605.1 Apis dorsata | reverse complement strand
AAATTTTTCTTAAATTAAAAAAAAAAAAAAAAGAAGAAGAAGACAATATGTTGAAGCAATAACGACGATTCACACGAACGAATTGCCAGAGCGAGAGAGGGAGATGGATCCGTACCCGCCAAACCGTTAATTTCTTCTCAGACTGGCAATTGGAGCGATGGCGACCGGTTAAACGGGTTAAGTCCGCTAAAACAGCGGCGAAAAAATGATTTGCCGCGATATAATCGGCTGCTGTCCTCGCGATTATCGTCGCGGGTCGGATGTGCCAGACTCTCTTGTATCGCGTTACGACGGTGCACGTACTCTTGGCGAAGAAAGAGAAGGAGGAAGCGACGATGCGGGAAAAGCGTGGAGGACGCGCGTGGAGGAGCGAAGGAGACGTTGGAAAGAAGGAGACGGGGTGATGGTGGAAGGGAGAGGAGGAGGAGGAGAGGAGGAAGGAAAGGTATAATTTATTATGCTGTCAGTATGTCGCTCACAATGACCGCCTCCTCGATTTTAGTGACACGCCGATTATCGTGGCGACCGATCTCAGCCGATCATCGTTAGCATGAATAACGTGACAATGGTAATCCCTTTCGTGAAAGTGCTAACGGCCATATACGTACCGCGACACCAGATGTCGCTTTGAGAGGAGATCGTTGTTACGAACCTCGAAGAAGAAGAAGAAGAAGAAAAAGAAGAAGAAAAAGAAGTAGAAGAAAAAGAAGAAGAAGAAAAAGGAGAAGAAGAAGAAGAGGACGATGATGATGATGATGAGAAGGAAGAGGAGGAGGAGGAGGAGCAGGGGAAGGCGCGAGGACATTCACCACGAAACACGAACGGGTCTCGACACGTGGCGGGTATATACGCTCGTCACCCGATGAAACGTTTCTAAAAATATTTTGAGGAGGGGGGGAGGAGGAGGAGGGGAGAAATGAGAAAAATAAGAGGGGCCGGAGAGGGTTCGGTTTTAATTTGGCCAGTGGAACGTCGAAAATTCGCGACGTACGAGCTACGGTTATACGTAGCTCGCCCACGTGATTGCCATTCATTCTTTCGCACGGCGAGATCAAACGTGACTTATTGTTAGATTCGCGTAATTACAGTTTTAATATTAAAATATGTACGAGCAGTGGTTGGAAATTTTTCAAATTAACAATCAATCTCGCCAAAAATTAATAATTATTAATCAGACTCTTTAAAATTATCTTACAGCGGGGCATCATTTATGCATTTATCCGATGAAATACAAATGAGAGTTCATTGATTATTACTCCCCTCTATTTTTAACTATCCAATTCAAATAAATTTAGGCAAAAATTAGTTTTCGAATCGTTTGTACAGGCGTATTATTCATTTTCGTTACGCGATAAACGACGTTCATAGACGGAGGCACGTCATTGATCCAAAAAATAAATGTAAATTAGTAAGCTGAATAATCCACGACAATAACAAACGCCTTGATACCCCATCAAAAAACTACGTGATACTAAAATCCATAAAATACCAACGAAAAATATCAAAAACCACACGTCGAGACACGATCTCTCTCATCGAAGATGCGTTCTTCCGCTCCGACGTAAGAATTCGTCCGTCCCTCAACGTTCGACGAGGGGGAAGAGGGAGGGAGTGGCGAAATATTCTCGAAGCAGTTTCCAAGGGGGTTGATCGCGGCGCAGAGAGGCTGGAAGGGCGGGCAACGAGACGCGGTTCCTCGTAGGAAGAGGCGGCTGGGCCTCGCACCGTACCTGAGGGCAGGGGAGAGGGGGTAGGTTTTCGGGGGATGGAAAGTGGCCCCGTTACAAGTTTTACTGCAGTTTTGCGGCTCGGAACAGCGAGCGCGTAACGACGGCCAATTGAATTTAAATATTCAATTATGCGATGTGTAAATGAAATAGAAGTCTTATGCAAATCGGTACACGCGCCGAGGGTTGTTGCAAATTTAAAGGGTTAAATATTTATTAGAGGAGGGTTAACCGAGATTTATGGCCGAGCTTCTCCTAATATTCCCTCGTCGCGTCCACGGTGTTGCACGAGGTTCCTCCTCCTCCTTCTCCTCCTCCAGGGAATAGTTTCTGCTAGCTCGGCCTCGTCGATCTATGAACGATAGATATCCCTCCGCCTCTCGAAATCCTCTACGAATCCTGCGAAATTTCTATCCCTACGCGAGTCGCTTAATTAATTCGCTCGAAACCTCGATGGCCGCGTTTATCGTTCGAGGAATCGCGTTTCTCCCCCTTCCCCACCCGCGATTTCGCGCCTCAGGATCGTCA
>NW_006263543.1:442056-443230 GCF_000469605.1 Apis dorsata | reverse complement strand
TCTCTCTCTCTCTCTCTCTCTCTCTCTCTCCCTTCGTTGCGAGGCAGATTTCGACGAGTCGATTTCGGCGAGTCGAGGGAATTTAATTAAACCCGATCGCAATTACACACAGCCAACGACGAGCACGACACCATGACGAAGATCGCGACGATGACGACCAAGAAGAAGAACAACGACGACGACGACGACGATGGCGAGGAATCCCAGGATGGTGGTTGGTGGCGTTATCTGGCGAACGATGACGACGACGCAAGGGCCGTCGTGTGTGTTGACGCTTTAATTAAAATGGACACGAAGGTGTTCTGCATGCACAGGGAAAGAGGAGCTGGAGAGCGAGCTCGTATCTCGGCCGGTGATCTCGGTGGTATCGGTTGTTTCTCGATGGAAATTGCCGGGCAAAAAGTGAATATATATATATAATATATACATATAATGTACATATATATGTATATATATATATAGTATTGTTTCATCTTTCTTAACTCATTATTCAGTTTCTCTTTTTTTTCTTTTTAATCCTTTTTTTAACTCAACAAGGCTAACATTTATTTATAATGAAAATACGTTGATTGAGACAATAGTTTAAACAAGTATCCATTATCGGTAATATATTATCGCTATGTAATGCTAGTCGTATACAATTGTTCGGGTGAGTGTTCTGCACAAATTTTCGTTTTGTCGCTTCGTTTTTCTTTTTTTTTCCCTCCATTTTTTTTCTTTTATTTTCTCTCTCTCTCTCTCTCACTCTCTCATTCTTTCTTTCTTTCTTTCTTCTCCCTAATCGAAAAAATTCTCATCCAAATCGTTCCTTAAGCCTAAGTTTTTTTTTTTTTCTTTTTTTTAAGGTAAATCTTGTAATCGTAAACACACATACATGCACAATATCCGTCGATGTGGTAGCGAGAGAGACACAGAATGGGAAATGTCCTCGTCTTTCTCGACGCGCGTCTATAATTATGCACCTCGGTTTAATTGAAACAGCGTGTGCGTGTCCTCTCTATGTGTACACGTGTGTGTAATTGCGTGTGTATACATGTACCTGTGTGTGTAACCGTGCACATCCGTGATTGGCGCGCGTGCGTGTTGTGTGCGACCTTCTGAAGTGTTCGTACGTGATTCGTGAAACTCATCCGATAAAGCTCGTACAAAGTCTCGTCTCGACAAACGTTAACAA
>NW_006263543.1:440384-441898 GCF_000469605.1 Apis dorsata | reverse complement strand
AAAAAAAAAAAAAAGAAACTATTCGACGAAGGAAAAAAAAAAAAAAAATAAAGAAGATATAGATACATTAAAAATCGCGACATCATTTTATAAACACGATTTCTTTTTTTTCCTCACCCTGATGGATGGAAGGAGGAATCGATCGAGCGCGCCGATCGAGATTTCCCTCCTTGTTTCTCTCGCGAGGCCAGAAGAATTTTCCCTTCTTGGCCACCACGCTTGGTGGAAAATAACGTAAATGTACAGAGCACGTGTGAAACGCAAGCTACATCGACCGAGCATCTTCGTGAAACGTTTCGATCATGGTCGAACGAGAGCATGTCTGAGCGAAGTGAAAATTATATTAGATCGGTGGAAAAGATCGTTTTATCAAACGTTAAAAAATATCTCCCTTTCTCTTTTTTTAATATCACTTGTCTTCTTTGACAATTGATATTAATTTTTCGATATTTAAAAATTAATATCACTTGTCTACTTTGACAATTGATATTATTTTTTTCGATACTTAAAAATTTCGAACAACGAAATTTTCAGCTTCTAAATAATTCAATCAACAATCAACGTACGATCTTTCTCCTCGAGCTAATATTGAAAAACGATCAGAAAAAAAAAAAATTCTCGTAACTTTTAAAAAAAAGCATTCGTCCTCAAATCAATCTTCTCTCCTTTTTTTTTTTTTTTTTTTAACAACGAGTCGACTCTCGAGCGACCATGGCCGATTGACAAACGCTCTCTCCGCATCTTTGAACATTCGTTTCGTTTAATAGAAGAATACCGAATTAACGATAATTAAGTACACAGTCTGAGCGCACGCGCGAGCGCCTGCTCTGCACCTATGGCACAATGTATTCACGTCGATTTCATTCTCGTCTATACGTGCGACTTTCGTCTCGAGAAACGCGCTCGAGAAGACGCTTCGCGCGTTACGTGCGTCCGGTCGATCGTTCGATAAGCGTAATTGAAGCGAATCCTCGCGCGGACGGTCGGGCGAGCAACATTTCATCTCTTTCCGAATATATGTATATGTATATATGTACATATATATATATTCCATAATCATAATAAGTACAGAAACTCTTTTCGTTGGAGGAAAAAAAAAAAAAAAAAATATATAAAAAATAAAACATGAAACATAAAACAACACGAAAAGAGAGTACATACAAGAATGAAGAATATCGCAGCATCAACGATGAATCGTAATAAGATAATCTACGTTTCTATTACGCGATCAAAAAATGTTTACAAAGAAACGATTATCGACGAATCGATCGATTTCGAACGATTCTTAAATGGAAGACGCAACAAACAAAAAGAAAAAAAGAAAAAAAATGTACAATTCCGCGCGATAGTCGAAAAAAAATAATAATAATGATAAAAAATATATAGTAACGAACAAACGTGGCGGGACATATAAAAATTGCTTCGAAGCGTAGTATTGTAAAAATTGAGCGTTGTTTTACGTACAATATAATCGTTAGAATCGAATAGAAAAACACCGATTATGAGCATGATTT
>NW_006263543.1:436627-440158 GCF_000469605.1 Apis dorsata | reverse complement strand
TTTTTTTTTTTTTTTTTATCTTCAGACATGGTGACTTCCATGCGTATCCATCGTATCATTATCTTGCGGGGATGAAAGGGAAGCCGAGAGACCAAGTGTATCCAAGATCTCTCGACCCTAGGTTCGGCACTCGTAACTAGGGTTCCGACCGACTGGTGCCGAAGCCCACCTTCCAACCTCCGTACACACCCTTGCATTTATTTATTTATTTTCCTTTTAATATAATATATATGGCATATATCTGTTTTATTATTTTTTTTTGTTTTTTTAATCTCCGTCTCGTTTTAAAGCTGGCCGAATCGTATCGGCGCAGCGAGTTTCTCGAGGAGAACTCGATGGAGAAGAAGAAGGAGGAAGCTCGGAGAACGCTGTCCCCCGCTCTGGTGCCCTTCACCCTGTTTCCCTGTTACGTATCTTGTCATCGACAAGATGTGTTCCTGTGTGGACCCGCGATATAATAGTATGCAAGCATTTCACTGCTCATGTACAGTATAACAGTGTTTTATTTGTTTGTAATTATCTATATTTATATTATATTGGTTTTCATTTCATCATTGTATTGAATCGTTAAGAAAAATAAGAGAAGCGCGTGTCATTAGATTAAAAAACTCGAAACACGTGTGTATAATAATAATCATTTGCTTAAAAAATCTTCTTACTTGTGTGATTCGTGTAACGAATCGTGTCATCCTTAAAAATATGTATATAAATATTTAAGTATATGCCTGAGTGTCGGTGTATCACATATGAATTGATTTACATGTTGCAGGTTATTTTAATTCCAGGGTCTAAAGAAGCTCTCGAGGCTCGTTTTATTTCTAGGGGGCACCAGAATTTCTAGGAAGTTTCTCTTTTTCCTTTTTCTTGCCTTCTCCTTGCCTCCCTCGATTCTCCTTCTTATCCGTGTACATGATACATAGATAAGACGAGAAATTTCATCTTTTTGCCTTCTACATTCTTTCATCATTCTTTTTTCTTACATATATATACGTGTATATATATATGTATATATATATTTTTTTGCAGCACAATGTTCAAGGGTTATTAAGTACGGGGATTGGGGGTGGACCTCGCGCGCCCTGCCGGCCAGGACTTGTACCTCACACAACTCCCTAGTTACGAGTACCGAGACCTAGTTGTTCCGGTGGTTGGATAATTCGATCGCGTACGACTTCTGGGCATCTCGCTCGGCTCTCGGCTCTCTCTTCGCTCTTTCGTCAATCGCGATTCGTATCGTACATAAATACGGTTCTCTTCACACGAGAAAATATTTTTAACCTCGCGATCGTCCAACCCTGCTTAAGATATCGATAGATCCGAAACATCTTCGAGTTACGTTCGTTGATCGCATTATGCGATATTATTATCGAAAGGAAATTTTTTAAACGATGAAGGATCTATCGAGGTGACTTAAGCAGGATGAAATCGTCCATCTATCGCAATAGAATTAATCCTTTGCACTCGTGAAGCTAGTATCCCATCTTCGAAACTTTTCAAGTATATTTTTAAAAGCAATTTATTCCTCGTAGAATTCTAATTTGAACGAAACAATATTGTTTACAATAACACGAGAAATTCAAGTCCAAGTTTTTATGTTAATTTTAAAAAGATTTCGTCACTTTTGATATCGATCGTACTTCCTCGAAAAGAATCTTCGAGTGCAAAGGGTTAACAGCTTAGCGTCCCTCGTGCCCTTCTTACCCAATCACGTTAGAACGATCAGTTACTCATTCTGCTCGGTAACCACTAATCGAAAGCTACTAATAAGTTAGAAACTATATACGTCTACCATCGCTAAACGATTTTTCACGAGCATTTCTCGTGAAATATTTCATCCGTCCACTACACTCGCTCGATCGCACAATCTCTTTCTCTCTCTCCCTTTCTCTCCCTCTCACTTTCTCCTCACGCGCGCGATTCTTATTAAATTAGAGAGAATAAATCGAACAAGTTCCCGTTTAAAAATAGACACAAAATTCATCTTGTCGCGCATCGTTAAGCCTTACATCCTATTACGTATATCTTGATCACGATTAATAGGTTCGGTTTTCAGCAATGAATTTTCAGCAATCGCTCGCGACGATACCCGATACCCGAGCGAACATCTCTCTCTCTCTCTCTCTCTCTCTCTCGTCTGTCTCGTCGTTTTTTTTCTTTTTTCTTTTTCTCTTTCTCTTTTCACTCGTTCTCATATCTTTCTGCTTTCTCGCACGCTCTCTCCCTACTCTTTCTCTCTTTCTCTCTCTCTCTCTCTCTTTCCTTCCTCTCTGTTTTCGCGCCCTTTTCTTTTTTCTTTTTCTTTCTTTTTTTTTTTTTTTGCATTTTTCTTCTCTTTTCGACACGGTCCACGACACGAATTTCCATCACGCCTGGATGCAAGCTATCCGGAAGGCAGACGCCGCGTAGACGCGCATTACGCCTGTCGTGAACACGCCTACCGCCCGCGATACTATCGATCGCGTGATCCGCGACGCCGAGATATTATATCCCGCGGAACGGGGAATAAACGAGAAAGGGAGAAGCAAAGAAAACGGAAGAAGACGAAGAAAATGAGAGAGAAACGCGAGAAGGTTCCTCGAAAGAAACGCGATCCGCGATCCGCGATCTACTGTTCCTCTCCGTCCCGTCAATAAAAAAATATTATCAATTTCAGTCTATGAGAAGAGAAATTTGTCGAAATTTAAAAAAAAAAGAAAAAAAAAAACAATATTTAAAAACGCGTTTATACATACTGCTACGTATACATATATATATATACATAGTCTCTCGAGTCTTCGAGGTTAATATCGTTAATATCATATATGACTAAAAAACTTGATCACGTACGATCGGTTTTAAAAGGACAGACGCCTTTGGGCGGCGGTTAGAAAAACCTAGAATGGAAAACTAACTAACCTAGCTAATCTAACATACCTAAGTGACTTAAAAGAAGAAGAAGAAGAAGAAGAAGAAGAAGAAGAAATCAACACCTCGTTCGCGAGAATCCTCGAAACGCGTGTTCCTCGATCCTAACGACTCTTTTTTTTTTTTTCTCTCTTTTCCCTTTTCTCTTTTCCTTTTCTCTTTTCTCACCGGCACCTCTCTCACCGTGTGCCCTCGCCCTTCGCGGCCGCTTCTCCTCTCCAATTAATGCCCGTCGTTTCTTTCACGTTGTATACCACTGCAATGTGCCGTACCTCTCGAGACCTTTCTTTTTTTTTTCTTCGAGAAAGGAGGAAATTTTCGTGAGGGAGGAGGATAGGGGGTAGAAAAAGAGAGAGATAAAGATAGAGATAGATAGAGACCAAATGTGAAGAAGCGTGGTCGACGCGAACACGTGACGCGCGAACCACGTGCTACGAAGAGACAAAGACCGAAGGGAGGAGAAGTGCGTACAGGGGAGGAGGAGGGAGCGCACAGAGGCGACCCAGAACGACGAAGACGAGATGCAGAATCGATTGCATAAGGTCCCCGGTTCGGCTATAATAGCTCATCGTGACTGGTCGGACCTCGAAAAGGCGGTCTCGGAGGGGCTTGGACACCTCCGGACGT
>NW_006263543.1:435218-436442 GCF_000469605.1 Apis dorsata | reverse complement strand
AACACTAGCCGAAAATCGATGTCATCGGACGTGGCTGGCTGGCTGGCTGGTTGTGTCTGTGGCTCGGGACGAATTTAGAAGCACTTTTCTTCCTAGCAGCCACGACGCGATCTTACGTAATCCACGAGCGACGAAATCTAACGACGAAACCTAAACAAAGTTGCGAACCACGAACGGCTACTTCCGAAGTGGGACGATGGAAATATTTTTGGGATAATCCGACGATTTCGTCGATCATCACGGAGCGAAATCGGAAGCTTTTTTTTTTTTCGATTCAGCGAGACGAATCGAAGAGGAGGGAGAGATGATCCTCGTTTGAGAGATCGTTTGTGTAGAATTATGTACAACGTACCGAACGATTTTCTCTACCTGCTTGAGCAACAGTTAACAACAGATAGGTAGAGAAAGAGAAAAAGATAGATAGATAGAGAGAATGGTAGAAAATGAAACGAAAAAAGAAAAGAAAAGAAAAGAAACGTAACGTGAATGAACTCAAAAGCCAGCCAAGTGCCAAACAGAGTAACACTCGTCGATTGCTCGCTAGCAACGTACTGGAAATTCCGACAAGTAGCGCCAGTCCAACAATTCGCGGCTTATCGTATGCATCACCCGAGACACCCGTTCGTGACACCCTTGCAACCCCCGAGACACGATCGATCTTGGTCGAGACTTGGTCGAAGATATTTCGGTCGAGAAAAAAAAAAAAAAGAACGAGTATTTCAAGAAAAAGAAGAAGAAGAAGAAGAAAGAGGAAAAAAGAGAACGACCTCGAGAAAGCTCCGTCCACGCGTCCGTTGTCGAGCGACTTATATACCCAGGGTACACATCTTTCTCGCGGCTTTCGTTCGGATAGCACACAACACGTGACCTCGCGCCACGTGGAGTGAAGNCCCACGGTGCGCGTCCACGGTGGTTCGCGCCACTGTCAGTCGCGATCGAACCATCGCGACGCACGGTCCATCACCCGTACGATATCTCACCAAATCCTTCGAAGGGATGGAGGATAAATGGAAAACGGAGGCGTCCATTTTGATCAACCATTCGAAGAACGCCTCGAAGAAACGCGATCGTGAAAGGGTGGTCAGAATCGGGGTGAGGACGTTCTTCTGCAAAACGTGGGAACACGATAAGTCGAAGAAAAAGAAGAAACAGAAGAAGAAGAAGAAGAAGAAGAATTTGACGGAAGGGGGGGAGATAAAGAGAGAAAAGGTCTCGCGGTATCGG
>NW_006263543.1:428708-434522 GCF_000469605.1 Apis dorsata | reverse complement strand
TCCGTGTGGCTGGTGCTGTCCGCGGTGCTCCTCGGCCCGCCACCGTCCAAACCGTTCCCCATCTCGGGCGGTTTCGAGCTCTCTCTGTCGTCGATCACTAGGTCTATAGGCATTTTCCCTTTCAAGCAGCTGATGTACCGGTGGCAGAAGTTGTCGCACAATTCGTGCACCTGTGGAAACAGAAATTGTTCGAGTGAGAAAACTTGTAATTCCATTATTGTACGAATTAGGGTTTCGATATATCTCTAACCTACTCGAAACCTACTATGAGACTTTATCATGCTCTAACATACACGATATTTCGGATTAATCGAGAAAATTGGATTGGAAATCGTTCGTTCGTGCACGGGTGAAACGTTTCACCCGGTATTTTCACTTCGAAGCCACGGGTACCAAAAGAGCCGCGCGGCGAGGATGGCGAGGCCGATACGAACGCTGGTATCGATACACAAAGATGGAGGAAGCCGGCGAGGAGAGCTGGTTGCATCTCGAGGCCGTGGAAGCGGTCCAGCAGCGAGGGACGAAGACACCCTGTATCTTCTGCACCGAGTCGGAGCGAGACGGAGCGAGGAGGTCTGACCGGTGTCCAGTCGACCAGAATGTTATGTATGCAAATGAGGTCTGACAGGCCTATAGGATACCCGGTCCTCGAGCGTCCTCCTCACGGTTCATCCTCCTCCCGATCCCTCTTACCTTGCCCCCTGGCCGGCCCCTGGACCGAGGTTCGCCTCGGCCTGGTCGCTCGATTCGGTTTAGAAAAAATGTATTATATAAGCAAAAGCAAATAAAAACGCTTATCTTGTTATATGTAAATCGATGGGTAAGAGGGGACGAGGGAAAGAGAGAGAGAGAGAGAGAGGAGAAGGAAGGCGCATTACGAGGCGGCGCGGCGTGTCTTCGCTCGTTGCAAGCGCGTACACGCGCTTTCTTCCTAGCCTCTCCTCCTCCTCTCTTCCCTTCTTGCTTTCGAGCTTCCACAGGAGGCTGGCTGGAGTTGGCTGCCTCTCGGCAACCTATCCACCTATAAGTAGTAGATACTTATACGACGGTTCTTCTTATTAGGCATTTATATGTAATAGAGAAGACGGCCATCTTTGCCGTAGGCGGCACCGTCCAATGGTGGAAGGCCGTGGCCGACACCACCGTAGACAATGCACGCGTTTATCATGCGTTAAGCGTATGCGAGAGGACGCTTGATCGGACGCGAAACCGATCCAGGGACACAACGCTCGCTCTCTCTTGAAACACGGTGCCATATCGTATGTTGCCACGTTTAAACTCCTTCGTTGCTCTCCTTTTTTTCTTTCTTTCTTTTTCTCTCTTTTTTCTATTACATATATTTTTTATATTTTTCTTCCTAGATAGATTCCTCGAAACCGACAAAGGATTGTTAGTACGCGCGAGTACTACTGGGAGAGATTCTCCAGAATTTTCTTCCAAGTGCCATGCCACGGTAACACAATGCCTCCTCGAGATGACTAGACTCTCTTTAACGCGGGACCAAAAGGGCGGCGGGAGAGGGCGGTGGAGAGAGCTCGAAGGACAGCAGCTATAATGCCGGACTGGTTAGAATTTGATCCGCCGGGAGTCGAGTCGAACCGGCCGACAATGCTCACCGAAGAAAAGAAACGGAGAGAGGGAGGAGGGGGAGGGGGCCTCCTCGTCCCATTCTCTCTCTCTCTCTCTTTCTCTCTCTCCACCTTTTCGTCTCCCTTTCTCCTGCGAATCGCCGAAAGAAGGCCCGGCCACGACGCTGAGAAGCGTTCACCTACACCCGTCTTTGTGTACGTGCGCGCACGGGAACACGGTTATCGAGCCATTTTTTACCGCTCGTACACGCACTCGGAACACACCCCAATCACCGGCAAAAATCGTTTTTTCCAACTTGGCATGACCGCGGAACTCGGATCTCTTTATTTCTTTTTTTTTAAACAGGCAGAGAGACTGCCGTGGTTCGTACGGGAATTTAAATGAAAATTTCAGAAGTGAAATTAACGGATATAACGTCCAATCTGAAAACATCGTATCGAGATTTTAATAAGAAAAATCGAATAGTAATAAGATGGCTGGCAACGCTAGACACACGATCATTAACTTTTGCTTTTCAGATACTCGTATTAGACGACATATTTTTTTTTTTCTTGACTTCCAAGCGAAAGATTGGCGGTGGATAGGTCATATCGGTTCACGTGAGCGAGGTGGTTATATATATCACTGGTTCAACCAAAACCTCTCCAGTATTCGAAGCTCATGATCTAGAACACGATACGATGCACCGCGGACGCAAGTTTTTGCCATCTATCGGCCCTTTGAATCGCGTCACCCTACACCGCAGACCGATCATCCTAACCGGGCTCTGACACAGGATCCAAACTCGGGCCCTCGACAACACGCACTCGACTTCTACTAGAAACGGCGTGTCCATTTTCTGCTCCAACTTCTTCTTGCGGCGAGAAAAAGGTCCCGACCGTCTCTTCTTTGTCAACGTTCCTCGAACATCGTGTCTAGAAGACACGCGATACTCGCGATCCTAACACATATGTAACTCGTAATCAAAAAAACAAGCTGACCACTGAGGAATATGTTTCTCAAGCTCGACTCAAAATTCCAAAAACGACAATGCCTTTCTTTTTTTTCAAACTCTAGAAATCGTTCTTCCACCGTTACAGCGTATCCTTTCGCACGGTTGACACTATATATCTCTCTCTTTTTCCCATAGATCGAAGGATACGCGCTAGGCAGCCAAGCACTTCTTTGGCATCTAATTCGTCGAACCTGGACGAAGAGAGAACGAGCGAGCAAGAGAAAGAGAGAGAGAGAGGTTCTCGGATTTTCTGATACGAGAAAGGAGGTTCGCGGCGGAGGAGAAAGGGCCAGGAAAATATCGAGTGTCTCAAAGGATCACCGTTTCCTCCTCGACAGTTTCGTTCCTCTCTACCCTTCCCCGTTCTCGAACCGTGGTGGAGAAAGCTCCCTCTCCCTTCCTCCCCCTTCTTCCTTTCCTCCTCCACAATTCCGTCCACGGAATTATCCGGCGGTATTTAATTTCCGCGATGAACCGCGGCCGTAAATTTTCTCTCTTCTCCGGCTCCTCCGAAATAAAAGCCGCGAGGCAAAGGAGGAAGAGGAGGAGAAGGAGGAGGACGAGGAGAGGAGGATTTTGCTCGCGAAGAGTATCGCTTTCATCGCGTCCTCCGCGGACCGCTTCTCGTGTTCCTCCCGCGAAGTACACGCGACACCAGCGGAGGTGGCCATTACCGGAAGAGTAGTGGCCCTCCCCCCTCGGCCGGTGCAAGCGCCACGTAGGAACGAGTCGCGTTCACGATACAACGTTGCCTGTAACTCGAGATTATTTCCCATTTTATGGCCGATTTAACAAGCTCCGCGCGGACGAGGTGTCGCTTCGTAAGTCGTCGAAATTGTTCCCAGGATTTTTCGCGAAGCCAGATGGTTTATCGATCGTAAGTGCAAGGTGTCTCCATCCTTTGAATATCACTGAAAATTTTCGCGTTTCGATATTGGCGATGATTCTTATTTTGATTATTCAAGAATGAAATATGTAAACGATTCGATTTTTAATACTCGCTCGACGAAATTTTCTTTCTTCGATTCACGTGATGTTCGAGAGAGTTGGACCGGTCCGCGGTGACCGTGGATAGGTATAGGTAAGAGGGACAACGACGACAACGACGAGGGGGAAGAAGCGTGTCGTTCGAGGGGCAGAGAGCCGCGGGCCCCTGGGCTCGAAACGAGTTCTCGATTCAAAGACTTCTTAAACGGCCCGTTGTCCCCTCTTCCTTTCTCCGTCCCCTTTCTCCTCCCTCTCGATCGCGCGAGGGGAGGTTCCGCACGAGGCGACATTATACCATCGCGACCGTCCCCTCCCTGCCCCCCTCCAACCCCTTCCCTCTTTTCACTCGGCCCCCGAAATTACTCGAGAATTTACGTAAACGAAGGGACGAGCGGGCAAGTGTCTCTCCTCCTCCTCCTCCTCCTCCTCTTCCTCCTCCTCCTCCTCTGTTGACGGTGTCTCGGAAAGGCAAACGGGCCGAAGAATGGAACGGATCCGGGGTACGCAGGAACAGAGCGAGGGAAAAGAAGAGGGAGGGGAAGGGAAGAAAGGAGTAAAAAAAAAAAAAAAAAGAAAAGAAAAGGAAAAAGTAAGAAATAAAAAAAGAGGAAAAAAAGTAAAAAGGAGGAGGAAAGAGGAGCGAACCCCATTTACGGCACAATGGGCTCCTTTGAAGCCGAAGGTAATGAAGGTTTCGGGGTGTCTGTCTCGGTTCCTCTACCGTGCCCCGATTCACAACCTGACTACCCCTTACGGCACGCACAGGATGGCCATATATACCGGGTGTGTGTGCGTCTACCAACGAACTGTGGAACTTTCCTTCCACGGGCTGTCGATGACGTTTTGCCGGTTGGGGCGATTCGTTTCTGCGCTTCGAAAAGCAGTCGTTTCAACAAACGGGGTTGCACACCGGCTCAATTTCGTATACCTCGTTGCTATCTAACGATATTCGTTTCTCTTTTCACAAATATACGGAACTTAGACTTAGTAAAACTCTGTTGGCCAAAATTTGTGAAGGCGAAACATAAAGATCAACCTTCATCACCGATCATCTACCCATACATCCATCCACAGTTTTACACCCTATAACTCATCCTTTAACTACCCGTTCTTCGATTTCATCGACGACTCTGTTAAGTCACGAATGCAAGATCCACTTCTCTAATCTTCCAAAAAATCTAAAGATACTCCCGAGTACTCAAACGATCGCAGGGATATTAAAATGGCGGGCAAAGAGGGTAAACAGCGTTGAAAGTCGACCCGGATGTCCCGCCCATCGGGACGTCCACGAAAACCAGCCTCGAGGAACAACAGGAGGGAGGAAGCGCGCGGATGTCCCCACAGTCCTAGGTATAAGTGTACAGAACCAGTTCGCGAGCCAGCTAAGGCCGAGGATGTCCTCCTGTATGAATCTCGGTTGGTATGCGCCGCATAATACCCCCATAAGAAATTTACCGCTCTCTAACAGGCGATAACGTGTACACGTATATATACCGTGTCGTGTGTATCTTGCGTAGGACAGGCGGGAGAAGAGAAAGATATAGAGAGAACGTGGCGAGTGTAACGAGCACAACCGACCAAGTTGCAATTCACGGTCGAAGATCGACGCGAAACGGGGAGACTTGTGACTCGAGAGTGGGAGAAGAGGAAAGAGAGAAAGAGAGAGAGAGAGATACAAGAAGATGATTCTTTTTTTCTTCCCTGCAAAACGTAATTATGCTAATACGCGATTGGCTCGAAAATGTTAAATGCACGAAGCGCAGCACCGCGGGCTACCATGCTTCAATGGTAGAACTTTCTCTCTTTTCAACTCGACAACCTCTCTCTCTTTTCGCCTATTACTCCGTCCTTCTTCTTCCATCTTCCGTTTCTTTCTCCAGCTATCCGAAGCTTCGTCCATCTTCTTCTTCTTCTTCTTCTTCTTCTTCCTCCTCCTCTTCCGTCCTTCTCTCGTCACCTATCACCCGTACTCCATCCGTCCTCCTCTTCCCTTTCATCGCCTCTCCCTTCTTCACCTATCACTCTCGTCCTCTGTCCGTCCTACACTCCTCTCTCGAGAGCTCCAGATATTTATGGAATCTTCTTGATCGCGCGTCCGCTGCATTCCTCGTTGCTCGCTCGGCCGCTCGCTCCTCCAAGACCTCGCTCGAAGAAGAGCCGCCGCGTGTCTCCGTCCCCGTGGGCCCCGGGGACCGAGGGAACGTTTCAATCTTCATTACGGCCGATGCCAGTGCGCGGCGCAC
>NW_006263543.1:426828-427629 GCF_000469605.1 Apis dorsata | reverse complement strand
ACGACGACGAGTGCACGACGTCGATTTCTTGCCGCCTCGGTGTGTGTACCACTCGAGGAGGGGAAGGAGGGGTCGGTGTCTCGAGCGTAAGAGTATCGCGGTTACTGACAACGTTTTCTTGCAACGATCGTGTGATGCTGCTCGCTCGATATTGATGGATACTTCGTGGAAAGAAATTTATTCGTTTTTTCTTTTTTTTATTAAAGAAATTTTTTTCGTTTTTTTTACAGGGTGTGAGAGTCGGACATTTGATTGAAAATATAGAATTATACATACTAAAATTAAAATTAAAATCGTACAGGCATTTCAATGCCTTTATAATTCGAGCAACAAAATAGTTACTTTTAACAATTTCTTTAGAAATGTAAATCGCAGTTGATGATATTTTCAAAGATCATTTTATCAAACGAAAAATTGTCGTCGAGATCACCCGACTCGAAACATCCCTGAAGCAAAGATCGTGAAAAAAGAGGACTTCTTTCTTCCGTTTTCGATTCCAAGATTCCTAACATTTTCTTATCACTTCTCCCTTCGAAGAAGCAAAACAAAGAATCCCGAGCAAGCACGATCGTATGCACATGCGTATAAACGGAGAAGGAAAAGGAGAAAAAGAAGGAAGAAGAAAGAAGAGGAAAAAAAAAAGGAAGAAAAGAAACGAAAAGAGAGGGCCGCGTGCGGGGCAACGTCGGATTCGCCGGTAGGATAGCCCCCTGCCTTTATAATAATGTAATCGCGGCAAATGAGGAAAATTGGTATAAAATTGCAGGATCGAGCGGGCCGATCCGAGGCGGGCCGGTGTCC
>NW_006263543.1:421633-426773 GCF_000469605.1 Apis dorsata | reverse complement strand
AGAGGGAGCAACACAACACACGAGGGTCGGATCGAGCTGGCCGGTCTCCAATGGCTGCCGCCGCCACGTCAGCTGCCATTTCGATGGAAATGCGATGGATGTCCGCTATTTCGTATGATAAAATATCGGCGCAAAAACGGCGATGCCCAGGCCGAAACCTGGGGCCCGCCCGTGGTATTCTGCAACCACGCAAACCGTGCTCCTGAAAACTTGCGCTCTTTGCCTCCTCTTCTTTGCCTTCCCTTCTTCTCTTCTTTCGACAAACCGTCCGTTCTCTTATCCTCCTCCCCTCCTCTCTTTCGAACGGTTATCAATCGTTAACGGGAGAAAAACGGGAGATATTCTAATGCAATATTTATTTATTTATACCGTGGTGGTAGTGGCTCTCTCTAAGTAACAACGCGCGCGGAATATTAAATCTGGTATTAATCCCGATTCAATTAATCGCTATTCACTCTCGTGTCGTCGATTGGATTGCGACTTTCTCCACGCCCCCTCTTCCCTTTGGGATCGATTATCGTACGTTTTAATTCCCTCGTTTTAATTAGTATTCGCGGGAAAATCGAAGGTTGATGAAGAATTTGTAAGTTGTTATGCGTGTGTCGCTTCGATATTTACAGATGACGAAAATTATTTAAAATTCAATCGAATTCTTCAATATCTCAAGCGATCCATGACAATTATCTTAGAGATCTTTAAAAAAAAACGAGTTGCAACGAGTGTAAATTTCATTCGTCCATTCGAGATTAGATCAATTCTCGGTCGATATCGATACACGCGGGGTGTTATTATTACATTTCTAGGATATTTTCGAAGGATATTCCGATAAAGCAGGAAAGTTGATGCAACTTGCATCTTCACGAAATCAAATCAAGACGAATAGAAACTTTCGTTGTGTTTCCCTCCTCCAAGAATAAGAGAGATCTCGCAAACTTCTTCTTCCTCTTCGTTCCGAGAAACATGCATTACCACTTATACGGTATAATTTATTCAATCGTAACTTATTACTTCACCTATCCTATCCATATCTCGTTTCAAAAATAAAAATCGTAAATTCACGCTTAAACGGTTGCCTCTCTCGTGCCGTGACTTCTACCGCTCCGTGGAATCTATTACGCGACACATGTACTCCGATTTACGAGTTTCCGGTTCGCAAGGAGGGGA
The DNA here is from genome assembly GCF_000469605.1 of Apis dorsata. NCBI lineage: Eukaryota > Metazoa > Arthropoda > Insecta > Hymenoptera > Apidae > Apis > Apis dorsata. The sequence goes on along the minus strand of NW_006263543.1, from coordinate 425,609 downwards.
GCCTGAAGGGAAAAAAGAGAGAAGGGGAGAGAGAGAGAAGAAAAAAAATCAGGACCTCGGGTGGAGAAAGATGGCCGTTCCAATGCAAACAACTCGGAGAGCACCGCGTACGTCTAGCCGGCCATTGGACAGGTAAATGACGCCACTTACGCCCGTGGAGCTCGAGAGCGGAGCCAAGGTGCACGCCATAGCCGACCGACGACCGACGACCGACGACGGCCACGACGACGACGGGTGGTGGCCGAGCTTTCACTACAATTACGGAAAATTGCGGCTCCGCCCGTAACAGTTGTTTTTCAACCGTTTCGAACGGCTTATCTGCGCCGACACCCCGACAATTGGAGCGGACCAGAGCACCTCATAGCACGCGCTCGAAAACTCGCCTCGCCTAAACGCGGCTCGTTTCTTAATCTATTAATCTGATCGTTCTATTAATCTGATATTTCGCGTGTGTGAAACTACTCGCGATGATTATTAAGGGCCTTTACTGTGGATGCATCGTTGAAGGATGACGTTGAGGTAGGAACGTGTTCGATGAGAGTAAATAATCGTGGAAATTATTTTTCCAATTATCCATTAATAAAGCATGATTCTCGAACGTTTTAATCTCAAATCTCTGTTTGATAAATAGTTTGATTTATATAGTTATTAATTGTGCAACGTCACGTAGCGATGTTAATCTTGTTTTACGTGATAGAATGTCCTATTTACTGTGAATCTGTTCGGGGGGAGGGGGGAGGCTAAACAGGTTCTCGTGAATGGATTTCACGGAAACGTATTGTTTAAAGTGCGTGATAATAACGTATTAAATTTGGAAACAATTTTGCAAGTACTTGTATCTTTCTAACGCTTAATAAATTAATTCTCTACATATTTTATATTTTGGATATTAATTTCTTAACGCTCGTATAATATTTTGCACGATGAATAACATATAAAATTTGATTATTTATTATTCTCGTCATTTAATCTGTTAGAAAAAAAAAAATTTACAATATGTTGTATCAATAACTTATCAAAGATGTAGCTTATCAAAGATGACGCTTATCACACAAAGGTCACACGCTTATTTTTATTTTTATTTTTCGAGCGTTAAGATTGTAAATATCATTAATAAAATTAAATTATATATTAAATCACGAGCGAATTTATTGCACCAACAATTACACAAGTAATTAATTCGCCAATTATTTAAAACTTAAATTAATCGATACTTAAAGCTCGGAAAGATAACGTTGTGAAAGTAGTAAATCCGCAATACTTTTCGAATATTACAGTATACTTTTCGATAATACAGTATAATAAAATAATGCGACAAGAATTACACAATTCTTGTGAAATCGCAAAATTTCATTCACTCACCTTTTCCAGCTCGAGGAGGTGAAACCGGAGGACCTGGATCGCTTGTACCATCTGGAACAAGAAAACAAAAGTAACGGAATAAAAATTCGTCCGCTTGAGATGGAAGATTGCGAAGAAAATCAAAAGAAAGAGGGGAGGGGTGAAAGAAAAGATTTCGACGCTCGCTGGGAACAACCCCCCATTTATTTCTCTCGGACACGAAAAGCTCCGTTGACTATCGGTCGATTCACTCCGCGAGGATTAACGGGAATTAATTATTATTGCATCTCTACACGCCGCTAATTACATCCCCGAAATTCCGTGTGCACGATCGATACGCATAGTAGATGCTAACAGTTCAACGACCGTATGTCGATACCTCGACGCTTTTCAATTTCAGCGTTAACTATTAATTTCACGCTTATACTTTACCGGTACAAAGTCAAGAAGAACGTTAAACGATCGATTACAATGGATTTTTTTCCTTAATATTTTTTTCACGCGATTCCCAGTCGACAACTTTATTAGAACGAAATATAATACTGAGCTCAATTTATAGTTATAATCCCAATTATTATTGCAAATTATGTCTCGATGATTTTGAGTTCGAAATTTCGTCACAATAATCTCTCGAGTGAGAAACGTAATCTGCAGAAAAAAAATATACGTTCTTCTTTCTCTCGATAATTGGTTTAAAAAAGAGCGATATCTCGAATAATTCTCTCAAAACACGATTTCATTCGAATGGCCGATCTTGCCATTGCTATCAACTTTCAGTGAAGAGACCAACAGTCCTCGCCTTCCACCCCCTTCTTTATTTCTCCGAATCGGCATTCAGAATGTGTATATATATATATATAAATACGCGTTTTTCTAAGGCGACACACGGTCACGTTTCTCTCTGCGGGTATCGAGCGTGTGCATACTCGAGCCACGGCCATCGGCATAATTTTCCGATACGGCGTTACGTTTAAAGCCACCTTCGAGAAGCCACCTCTCGAATCCGATCGAGCGAGGAGAACCGTCCCCCTCCTCTCCTCCCGGGCGCGGCTGCAGGAGCGGCGATTCAATTAGGCAAAGCGGCAATCTTAATTGTTAATTAACATTATATTTATGCAATTATGGCCCATTATGATTCCGCGCTGCCGATAACGAAGCGACCGCGATGAGTGCTCCCTCAGATAGCGAGACTCGAGAGAGGCCTTCGAACAGGGATCCTCCTCCTCCTCCTCCTCCTCCTCCTCCTCCTCGTCTCTCTGTTCCTGTTGCGGAGAGGTACTCCTTTTCGGTACACGCACCGATCGGTTCACGTGTGCGTCCACCGCGACCGCGATACGAACAATCAGCCTCTAATGGAACGTGGAACGAACGTGAAATCGTGGCTCAGCGAGGAGGAACGACGAAGGACGTTGAAAGGGGCCGTGTTGCGCGGAGGTCGATGATTGGATCGAGAGAAGGAGTTTATTGTAATGGGGAAATTATTAATGCATATAAAAATTTTTGAGAGAGAAAAAGATATTTTACTTTTTTAAAAGTAGTAAAAAGTTCCCGAGATAGGAAGGGATTTCGAAAGGAAGAAAGAAAAAAATTCGCGAAATCTCGAATGTTATCGGGGACGAAAGGGAACTTTCATAATGAAGGCAGCACGCTTTATCAATTTCCACGGAGAGAGGGCCCTATCGAAATCTCCCTCGGCGATAATAAATGAGCGGAGAATTACAATGAAGGAACAACGCTCGTCCTCTCGATGGGATAACACTGATTCGTTGAATATATAAAGAAACCCCATCCACGGGATAACGAAGGGAAAAATGATTGCGTTTAAATGTCGAAACGTTCTCTAAAACGCGTATACGGTATAAAAGAATACAGATCGAGATAATTAAATGCACGGATCTAAGTATCTTCGCGTTAGAAAAAGCGTTATTGTCTTCCTTGTCTTCCTCCCTTCGTGCGAAACGGGAGAAAACCGATGATCGAAACTCGTTACTCGCAATTACCCGAGCCAAGTAATTCGAAATGAAGAGTTAATTGATGCGTGCTCCAGCGTAGTAAACCGTTATTAGAACATCGACGGGGTTCGGGTCTGGTCGCGTTTCTCTAACCTCTTTTTCCTTATCGAAATGCAGCAACCGGGGTAGCCGGTGCCGATAACGAAGTGGCCTCTTTGATCCTCGCTTCTCTGCATTTTATACCGTGGAAACGGTTGTGGAGATAATTTGATAATTTCTCGTACGTATAAAATTTTGCCTCGCGTGCCCCGTCTTCGTTTCTTTCTCCAATTCGATCTTAATTCGATTCTCCATCTTCGTCGTGATATTTTCGAACGATTAATATATCTCCATCTCTCTCTCTCTCTCTCTCTCTTTACACATCGAACGAGGAAGCGGAAAAAAGAAGAAAAACAGCGAGGAAGAGAATCGAATCTTTCTCTGTGTCTCTCGACTCGCCAACGTCTCGAGGAGGAGAAGGAGGAGGAGGAGGAAGCGAAGGAGGGCGTGGAAGGAGGGCGAGGTGAAAAAAGGGGCGCAGGCACGCCGTAGCGAGCAGAACGCGCGGAGAAGAAGAGAAAAAGAGAAGATGGTATCGCGGCGGTAACGAACGAACGAACGAACGAACGAACGGACGGACGGAC
>NW_006263543.1:414598-421040 GCF_000469605.1 Apis dorsata | reverse complement strand
CTCCTCCTCCTCCTCCTCCGCAGACCGTTTCGTTATCTACTCGGATACACAGCCGACGCGACGTTCCTCGCGCGTTTCCATCGCCACGCCATCGCCACAACCCAATGCAACGAGATCTCGCGTGTCAATTCGAGAATCGAAGTGCCAATGTTCAAGTTCTCTTGCTAGGAATCGCGATGTTTCGATATTTGGCGAAAGATGCTGCTCTTCTTTCAGAAATTTTCTTTAAAAGAATATCCAGCGTCAATTCGAGGATCGAGCCATCCAAGTTCTCTTGCTCTCTTGTTAAGGATATTTGGTGAAAGATACCTGTCTTCTTTTAGGAAAATTTTGTTAGAAAAATATCTGAAAATCGGTGTACACATCTCTGTTAACGATTCCCCTGTTTTTCTTCTATAAATCTTTCGTCGTTTCACAATTTTCAACAGAAAACACGAAGAAAGAAGTATCGATAAAAATTTTCCTTTGTACAAAATAACATGGAAAAGAAGATCACAAGAACATATTGTATTAATTTCCGACCTATTATTCTTCGCTTTCGTTTACACATTCGTCCATTCCCGAAATTGCACGCCACTTTTCTTTCACCATCACGCCCAGTGTACACGCTTGCAGCGTACGCGAACCTCTCTCCACCACCTCTCCCCCGTACACGACGTTATTCCATCCACGACGCATTCTTCCCAAAGATCTCGCGGCAACGGGAGAGGAGGTTTTGCCGCGATCGCTCATCACGTGATATTAATTAGCCTTGCACAGCAGCATGCAGCAGCAGCAGCAGCAAGGATGGGCGAGGGGGGCCAGAGAGAGAGGGAGGATCGGAAGAGAAAAACTGCGAAACGCGCGAAGAAACGGGGGAGATGGTGTTATTTATAAGCAGACAGGGACGACGCAGTCGGAAGCGACGCCCCCGACCCCCAAACAGCTCCCCAAACCGTCTTTCAATTCCTCTCGTCTCGTCCTCTCCCCTCTTCTCCCCACCTTCACTCACGTTTTTCCAACGTTATTCGACGGCCACGAGGCTTTCTCTCGCCAGCGTATTTGATGCATGCCCGAGATAGGGGCGCGTACGCGCGTTAAATGAGCGGCGTGTCGAGGCTTCGCGATTCACGCACGCTGATTTCCTCTGTTTTTTGCGCCTCGTATCCTCCCCCTCCTCCTTCGAGGAACGAGCCTCGAGAATAACCGAGAATAAGGTGGGTGGGTGCACAAGGTCTATCAGTTGCTGAATATTTTGGCTCGTGTTTCTTAAAACACGTTATTTACGATAATCGAAAGATTGCGTGGATCGCCGATAGGTTTTTCTTTTCATTTGTCATCGTTCGATGATATACGAGAGACGAGATAAAATTTTTAGTATTGGTACTTTTTGAGAGGGCGCAATTTTTAAAAATTTTTTTAAATTGAAAAGGGAGAAGAGTTGCGTGAAATAAACAAACGAATTTGAGAATTTTTCAAAAATTCGCAGAGAGCGTAGATCAAAATTTAATTATAGATTTAGAGGATATTGGAGGATATTCTTCTTCGTTCGATGAAGAATTTCTACGCGTCTGGTGTATCATTTATTTAATGATTAATTTAACGCGAAAAGATGGATAGGAATAAATTTTGGACGAGCCGCTGGTTTTCTTCCTCCGATTGCACGGTATTCGGCAACTTTTGGCGGCCAGTGTACTCCTTCAATGCCAACTAATTTGCCCGAATTAAAGAGAACGAGACAGATCGCGAGACTTCAGAATTAGACACGCCGCCCGAAATAATTGGGGATCGGCTGTTACAAGTCTCGGAAACCTACTCTTCCAATATAATACGAGCTACACACAAGTCAAAATTCGAGACGCAAACTGATAAATTGCATAAAGATAAATTATCCGATTTCTGAAAAGTTAATACCATCCATCTACTCGAAATTTAGAAATTTGTCAAGTGTGCGTAGAATCGAGTTTCTTTTCAATTTATTTCGTACGTATACAGCGTTGATTATCCAAAATAATGAGAGAAAAACAAATTAGACGGTTGAATAATTTCAACCCCGTGGAGTTTGACTGATATATATATTATATAAATCCAAAAAAAAAAAAAATTATTATTCACGAAAAAAATAAATAAGAACGGAAACGAGACAACAAAGCTTCAAATTACCAGGGAAGACGCAGCAATCTAATTAAAACCGATCCTCAAACCGAGCCGCAAATTAGCTAACGCGACAACGACGCCCATTAATCTACGCCAATGAACCCCGTCATCCTCGACACCTACAAACCGCGCGATTTCTCGTCTACTCGCTCGATTTACCCAAGAAGCTCGCCAACTCGTATTAATCGATCCTCGTTCACGAATGAGGAGACCAACGCTTTTGAAAACTCCAACCTGTACGAAGACTTTCCCCGTTGAAAGGAAACAGCGACAGAAAAAAGGGAAAAATTCATCGAAAATCGAACAAACGCGCGATCGAATCGAATTTCGTCGTTCATCGAAATGGTTAAACGGAAGGTGGGTACGATCCACTGAGAGCGCAATCGTAGTTCGGTGAAAGGGTTCTTTCGATCGATGGAAAGAAGAGAGGGATCGGTCGATATTCAAGGGAATTTCCAGTCGGTAAGGAGGATCTACGACGTCGTAAATCTTGCGGGTGACGCGCGCGGACCGATGTGATACTAAATAGAAATATGGATAAGCGGCGCGCGAGGCGAAAGAAGCGAAATAAATTATGGTCGCGGTGGCCGACGACGCGACAGGAGGAGGAACTCGAGACTCGATGATTTAATAATTGTAACCGATAAACGAGGCATCGGTTCAAGCTAATTGAATCGCGCCTCGAAACTGCGAGAGAAGGTTCCGTGGTTCGCGTTATTTCTCCCTGCAGCAACACGAGAATTGTCGTGTTAATTTTTCATCATGTTCCGTTATATTTAGAATGGAATTTTGGAACGAGGGATTTTTCATTTCCTTCTCTGTATCGAATTGGATCGTTGTTAAATAAAATCTTTGTTATTGGCTTTGGGATATCTCGGCTCGGGATAAAATTAGAAATTTCGTTAACGTCGGGATTTAGGAATGGGAATTTTGATGGAATCAGAATGATTTGATCAGGATAAAAAAATAATGTTGTTATTAAAATGATTACGAAATGTTACAACGATAAAGTTAATTTTTAACAAAAATTAAACGCGTTTAAAAACTTTATGAAATTACACACTCGTTTAAAAGTTGTTTATCTTTGGGTTATTTAATTTCCGAGCAACAAGCCCGATAAAAATGATTCCTCTAAGCTGATAGAAACGCTACCGCAATTAATTTAAGTATGCAGCCGTATCTAAAACTGACAGTTACACGAACGGATATATTTTATAATGTTGTTAACATTTTAAGCGCATAATCTATAATATTCATAATATATCAATAGTAATTGCATCGCTAGTTATTAATACACCCAATTACCGTCAAATTTATTACACTTTCCAACACAATAAGAAACCTCTCTCCAAAAAGACAAAGAACTAATATACATCCACTTATCCGATTATCGACCAATCCCACTAATTAATTAATATCTTCTTCTTAAAAAAAAAAAACAACAAATCCATCTTACATCCCTTACTCGCATCAGGCTAATTTAACATTGATTTAACGCTGTATCGATCGATTCCAATTATTAATTGATGTGAAAAATTTCCTGAAAAAAAAAGAAAAATAACAAATTCACCGATAGACACACAACACCATGACCAAGATCATCGTCAAGCAATCCACCGTAAGGAACGAGTACCAAGTTATCCAAAAGCGCAGCCTTCCTGTACCTAAGGGTACACGGAACGACAAAGCGAATCGCGTGACGGCGCACCTCGAATCCTCTCCTTTCATCCATCCATATGTGTGCACGAGCGGCGGACTCTAATGAATGGTCGTTAATTGTATCAATTATTAACGAGGGACATCGCGCGGACGCCGCGACGACTCTTATCGATGTCCAGTGATTTACGAGCCGAGGTCTCCTCCTCTTCTCATCCCTCCATCGCTGTCTCTCTCTCTCTCTCTCTCTTCGCCGCTATCGCGCATACACTCGTCTTCTTCCCACCGTGTAAACCTCGACTCGACTCCGCAACACTTTGCCGATTCGCGACCGCTTCATTATCGGTCGTGGCTCGTGTGCCCAGCGTCGAAAATACAGCGACGCCACCGACGTCGTCCCCCATTCCCCGCTAATTAATTTCCAACCACCACGATCCCGGCCACTGTCACGATCGCGTGTCACTTATTCATTGCCCATTTGCTACCTCGTCTTATCTTGCCACCCCTTTCCTTTCCTTTCCTCCCGAGGATTTTCGCGAGTTTCCCCACCCGTTATCGCGAGTGGAAGTTGTCGAGGGAACGAAAGAGGGAATTTTTCAACAGGAATGACACGTATTTGAACGATTTAGAATCTCGATTTCAATAATTAAAAATTGTGACAAAAGGGATGAATCTCGAGTATAATTCGAAGATATCGATAGAAACACAATTTGTAGATACATTGAAGCGTGATTGGAAAAAGAGAATTGGAAGAATCGTGTTTTGGAGGAAGATGTGCGTGAAACTGTGGAGAGGAGAGGAAACGTAAACGTACGGTCTCGATGAGGCGCTTTCGGTTGGAAAACGGACGAGCGTCGTTTCCCTGGCTGTGTATATATATAACAGGAAATTGTTGAAGAAGCTGCGGTACACGGTGGCCAAGAGCGCTGTGCAAGCAAGGGACGGTTTATCTACGACCCTCTGGCACGTTCGACGAGCCAACACACTCGACGCGACAATATTTAAATATTGTTAAGCAGCGCGATACTTGCCATCGACAAACATTGCTGCGTCTCGCCGATTCTCGTTGACTGAATCCACGAAAAAACTGATAAAATTGGAATAAACAAATAAAAATATCGAAAACAACAATGATCGCAATAATATAATTGGTTGATGAAATATCTCTAATAAAAAACGAGAATATCGTCGAACGAATTTTCCCGAAAGACCAAATTCCCAAATTATCCCGCAAATTGCAAGTTTGAACTTTCGAATTGCTCACTTCCCTTTTCCCTTTTCAAAAGAAATCGTCCTCAGCCCTTTTCTCTCTTTCTTCTCTCCCTCGCGGACCACCCAGGCTAGGCGATAACTTCTTTCTTCCCTTTCCTCCACTTTTTTCCTTCTCTTTTCTTTTTTTCCCCTCCCTTCTCCTTCGACTGCCTCACTCGCAATCGGTGGCAACAGAGAAAGAGACAAAGAGAGAAAGAGAGAGAGACCTTTCCTCGTCCTCCACGGATCTCCTCGTGTTTCTTCCCTCTCTCTCTATATATATATATATATATATACACACACGCTATACCTACACCTCGCGGCCGTTCTTTTCTGCACCCGGGAACCATGGGTTGGGTTGGGTTAGGTTACGCCGAGGTTAGGGCCCTCTCCTTCTCCCGTGAGGCTGTGTGACGTTCCGTCGACTCGTCGGGACTATAAATCTCGGGCTATTAAGACGGTAGTCCGCCGTTTTGATGGCCCGTGCCAGGCCGCACTATCATCTTAATACTTCGTTATGCGCGAGAAAACGTACTGCCTTGGGTTCAACCGCGACCCTGCTTTGTTCCCGTTCGCACGATTTGTCGTATCGCGAGAATATGTTGGACGGTAATTCATAAACGTGGGGATTACGGATTTTGAAATTTAAGATAATCAACGTGTGCGAAATGTAACAAACATTGTATAGGGATATATATATATATATAGTTAATATAATACTTCGTATAAAAGAAATCGAGATATATTTGTCGAGATAATGTTTAATTACTGTACGTTATATAATTAATTTTATTTTACATAATTACTTGGCTGTAACTACATTCTTTTTTATTGAAGAAAAGACTAGCAAAGATATATCAAGATCGCGCCACTCGGTGGAAAATCTAAACCGCTTGAAAGAGTCAATAAAATTTAACCAACCGTATAAATTTATACTTTTACTATTTCCTTTTTCTTCTTCTTCTTCTTCTTATGCTTCTTATCCTCCTAATGTTAATTCTTCTTTAATAACATGCGAAGGCACGATTGATGCGAGAAAATTGAAAAATTGTTGCGTTATAACAGTAGCACGAGAGTTGCAAACGGTGGGGATATTTCTCATTCTAATGAAATAAGTGAACGCATAATCGCGGTGAATAACAATGAATTTCCATTGAATACTTGATCCACGTTGCGCGAGTAACTCGGTGGAAACCGGCGTTACATCCTTGCATATAAATCTTTGCCTCCATCTGCCATCCTTGATTTATATCTTCGATACCGGCCAATATTTCCACGATAAATCTCTTGATAGCGACGAAAGCCGATCCGGCCACGGTTAAGCATTATTCTAACACGTTTGCACAACACGCGTCCACCGTGTTTCTTGTCCTTAAACGATAGCCAGAACGACACTTGC